>NC_050177.1:12128840-12428840 GCF_008315115.2 Sander lucioperca
GGAAAGGCTGAGGTGACATTGACTCTCAAAGCAGAAGAAAGTTTAGCGGGGTTTGGGTTGTACACAATCCGAGAATCTGAGCCACAGTTGCACTTTCACAGATCCTCTTTTCAGCAGAGAGAAATTAAGAGGGAAAGACAAACCGAAAGAGATAAAAAACGCTCCTTGATGCAATCATTGATCACTAGTCAAAGTCCTTGATTCTGTCTAATGAGCTGCTTGTTCCTTCTGGGAGGGTGACTAATGAGAAAAACAACACTGCCTGCCAGCCAAACAAGATAGACCTTGTTATAAAAAGAAAAATATATGATATATTTGTGTTTAGCTGAAAATCCAGTAAGACAGTGATTCAGTTAGATACATATAAATGTAAATGAGCATGTACATGTAAATGAGCACATATATATATATATGCTTATTTACAATACACATCAAAAGAGTACTTTTTTTTGAGACCAATAGCTATTAAGGGGGAAGCATATATATCACTATATAATAAATATTAAACACCTAAGATCGAAACACCAAGGAACAACTGCAGTACAGCATTTTTTCTTAGTGTGGTAGTGCTACTAATAGATATAATATATTTCTTAGCGTAAGTCTCTTTGTAGGCCAATCTGCCATCTAATAAATGCAATATATTATTTCATGCATACTTCATTATGCAGTAATGAAGCAATCAAACAAAAAGTCAAAAGTGAGGGATTTTGCAGGTTTTACAGTATATATACACACACACAAATACACATGCGAGTACACCGTGATGTAGCTGGTAGCTGCTCATTGTCCTGATGTGACCCTCTTGGCTCATCAGGAAGAACTGCTCCACTTAAACTTTGTTGCTCCCTTATAATTGAATTAGTGTGCTCAATTATATCGAGGCAGGCCTGTCCTCATTACACAGCACTATTAAAGCTCGAGGATGGAGCTGAGGGGAGGAAAGCAGCAGGCGAGGAGCGGAGAACGGAGCTAAAAGTCATTTGAGTGAAAGTGCAAAGTTTCATTGCTCTAATCTCCAACGTGTCTGCCACATCTGTGCAACAACTGTGCCATAGTCCATGAGTTATGTCCCGCTGTATCGTCTCTGCCTTGCCTGTCCCTCTATGTTTGACTTTCCTTTGTGCTTCTGGGCCAAATGCCTTGAAAATGCTGAACCAGCAATTCGGCTGAGTTTTTCCGAAGCTCACTTCCCTAACTTCACAAGAAAACATCTAACTGAGCCAAAATGCTGCCAAACCACTTGCTGCAGGGGTCCCTGAGCTCAGCACAATGATCACACATCTGCCAAACATTTAATCACATTTGCATACATACACTGCAGGTATCTCCTCTTACTCCCTGTGTCTGTACCAAAGCTGCATATCTGAAATGTTCTTAATTCTGTCTCTTTGCCTCTCCATTTGTCCCTCCTCCTGTCTCTACCTCACACAGGAGCAGCGGAAGAGCCTCCAGAGTGGCTTCAAGCATGTTAATGATGGGGGTACCCAGCTGCAGAGGTGAGTTTACACACACGCATGCATGCACACGCACGCACACACACACACACACACTCACACACACTCAATAACACAACACAGAGATAGAATGAGCAGCCCTGCTCTTGTGCTGCTGTTAAAGTCCATTTCCCTGCAGATGGGACCAAGCCATCGCTGTTTAATTACTGATGACCCAGACTGAGATTGGACTTGTGTGTGTTCTCTGAATGTCCACTACACCCCTTCTCTTTCTCAGTAATCATCTGACCATGAAGCTCGACAACAACATCAATATCATCATGCCACCCATTGAGACCAATGTGTTGATGTGAGTATATCTTTTATCTACAGCTAAAAAAGAGCAATTGTCGACTTTAGTTTTGGTTCCATGCAGTATGTCTAATAGATAGAAAACTACCTCTCTGGATACTTGATTCGCGTATTTCTAACTATCTAAATCAGTTATTCCCAACCTATGATTCAAGACCTGTCAGTGATGCAGCAATATAAATCTGACTCGTTGGTGATTAACAGGATAGGAAAGAAATGTCAAATGTTTTGGTGACTTTTCTCCAATCTTCACATTTTTCTGTGAAATACTGAACAGTTTTCCCTCTTCTAAAAGTGATTCAAATGAAATATAAGGTTGTGTAAATGTGCACATCCCATGGACATACATAACTTTTCCAAACAGTTCACAAATATACATTACTTAATTGTAAAGGGGTCACAAGCTAAAAAGGTTTTTAAACTGTCCCGGTGGCATTACAGTAGGATTCGGTTGGGATGTACAATGCATGAATTTTTGGACTGATTCTGAGAATGCTCAGAATTTCAAAGAATATCCACCTTGTGAATTGACTGATTCTCTGTCAGACTATGTGATAGAACCCAGACGCAGACTGCAGACAGTTCGAAGTTTAACACAGTTTATTGATGATTTAGACAGTAACAGGATGGACTGGTGGGATAAACCTCTCAGGCGACAGAGCAGTATGTGGACTAGGGCAGGGAGACGAAGCATGCAGGACTGGTGACGGCAGGTGGAGAGTGGCGTCAGCAGGCAGCTTGAGAGACTGTAGAGCAGAGTGGTTCTCCTTCGAAACACAAAGAACAGCATACAGGTTACAGGCAAAACAGCAGGTAACCAAAAGTACCGCGACAGATACAAAACTGGACGTTCACCTACATGGCTAGACTTAACAATCTGGCGCCGAGCAGAAAGCAGCCACAGCTTAAGAAGCTGCACTGATGAGCCACGGAAAATAGGTGGTTGATTATCGATTGCCTGCAGCTGCGAGTCATCCCGGGAGTGGCCAGTCACACCCACTGCACTGAGAGGAGAAAGAGCGAGCAAAGGAGAGGGAGAGGAAAAGAGAGAGAGAGAGAAAACTCCAGGGAAGCCCAGCTTGTCACTTCCCCACTAGCGGATTTGTGACATTCTCAAGTGAATCAAGTCATTTTGGCAATTCCGAAATGCATTAAATCTAAAAGCTTGCATGGTCATTTATGCCTGTGTTTCTATGTTGCCTCTCAATCATTACGTGCAGTATCCAGCGGGCCTGGCGTGACTTCCTCCAGAGACAGGAAGTGGAGAAGAGGAGCCCCTCCCCACCCTCCCTCTCCTCCTCTGACAAGATGAGCATGTCAATCAGCATGACAACCCTGTCAGATGGCAGCACCCCAGTAAGTCAGACCTATGTCAGACATATTCTCCATTACAAATTCAAGGCACTCAGACAACGCTGTGACTGATGGTGTTTCCAGAGACAGTGTGTGTGAGGACATGTGTCTTTGCTTAGACACTTAAATAGAGAGGATTGCTAATGGACACGTGGTTGTTGCAGTTATTTTCTATTAGGCTTTGTACGCACAGACTTGTGTCATAAGTGTGTTGCATATATGAGATGTTACAGTTGGGCTGTTAAGAGTATTGTGCTGCCTTATGTGGAGAATATGGGACAGTGCGTATAGCCCCATTCCTGTCCAGAAGGGGGCAATATCTCTCAGCTAATTTCTTCGCTATGCAGACTCACAACCAGCTTCTTCTCTGGGACAAGAGAGTAAATATTCAAGGATTAGGTCTGACATACACACACTTTCTCTCACAGCAAAGACACACTGAGAATTGAAATCAGTGAAACAGCTATTCTCTTCAGCACATCGTCCCTTCATTTAACCAGCACGCAATAAATCACCGGGATTGTCTCTACTGCGTCTGTTCTTGTCATTATTATTCTATGCTAACGTCGTCTGCCGACTTGTGGCTGAATAGCAAGTGGGTGTACACTTCTCTACTAATCTCTGAGCCTGAAGTCAACAGGCAGGTTAAATCTCAGAGACAGCCGGGAGAGTTCTGTGTATGAGCACACTTAGGTGGTACTTGTCCACACAATCACTACAGAAAAAAAAGGTTTTACACAGAAGAAGACTGTTTGATTTGGATTCTTGTGGATAAAAAGGGGTCAGCTGGGTTATTATGAGTGAAGAGAATTCAAGTGGTGAAACACAGGAGTAAAAGAAATGTCAGCATGGTGGCCCAATGGTTAGCACTGTGGCCTCACAGCAAGAAGGTTCTGGGTTCGAATCCAGGTCGTTCCGGGCCTTTCTGTGTGGAGTTTGTATGATTGCGTGGGTTTCCTCCAGGTGCTTTGGTTTCCCCCACCATCAAAAAACATGTACTAGGTTCTTCAGTCAGTGCCCTTGATCAAGGCACTGGCTCAGATCTAGAGTTGGTGTCCGGGCGCTGTAAATGGTTGCCCACTGCTCCCTTTAGGCATGGGTTAAATGCAGAGAATGAATTTCGCTACATGTACAGTATGTGTGTGTGACAATAAAGTACCTTTAAATGTGTGCTCTCTTCAGAGCCGGTAGCTTTACAGTAACACGTGATGTGAGCAGCTGACTAGACTGTATTCAGGTCGAGACGTTTGTGGATAAAGTCAGGACGCACATGTAGACAACAGTGGTTGTGTTTGAGATCCTTTGGGATGGCCAGGAAATGCTTAGCTCAGTTATTCAGACCTTCTGACAAAGGCAGATCATCATTGAGAGATAAAGAGAGTGTGTGCGTGCGTGCCTGTGTGCGTCCGTGCGTGCGTGTGTGCGTACATGGTTAAGTGAGATAGAGGAGAGCGGAATAGAGGAAAGAAAGATGAAAAACAGATGTTGGTTCACTGGTTGAATGTGCTGACACTGTAGCTCCGCTCTCCTCCATGGAAAACGGAGGCTCAGCTTCTCCTCTCATAAGAATTCAAGATATTTATTTATATATATATATATATATATATATATATATATTTTTTTTTTTTTATTTTTTTTTTACCTGATTGATCGCAACGGTCCTCATGATATCTGCCATATTATCATAACTTTGTCTCGCTTTATACACTTTCTCTCTGTGTCCCCTTTTCTCTCTTTATTTTATTGTCCTTTCTGTAAAGTAATGCATCTGGTGAATGTGACAGCTCCACCCTGTTTGAATTTCTAACAGTTTTCTTTCTGTCAACCCAGCGATACATTCTCAATCCACACAAGGCTGGGTCTATATGCATTCATGGATGCATGCACACTTACACACACACTACACACACACACACACACACACACACACACACACGCAAGAAAGAAGACAAGGTGATGTGGCAGCCATCTCTAAAGTGATTGAATTTGTAACCTTTGGGCCTGTAACATCAGTCTTTGACAAAACTGTGCTGCATGACACTACAGTCATGTCTCTCTGTGTGTGTGTGTGTGTGTGTGTGTGTGTGTGTGTGTGTGTGTGTGTGTGTGTGTGTGTGTGTGTGTGTGTGTGTGTGTGTGTGTGTCTCTGTGTGTGTGTGTGTGTGTGTGTGCGTGCGTGCGTGCGTGCGTGTGTGTACATGTTAGCAGGTTTTTGTGTGTTTCTATAAGCAAGCTATTTTTTCATCCTCATGTGTTTTCAAGAGGGATGACTAATATTCTCAGCTGTGTATGTAGCAGTGGTGGCCTAGTGATTAAAGAAGTGAGCTTGTGACCGCAGACCGACAGGAAAAAATTTGGGTGGGGAAAGTGAAAGAGCAGCGCCTGTCCCTCCCTCATTACCACCACCAAAGTGCCCTTGAGCAAGGTCCTTAACCCCAACTGCTCCAGTAGAGCTGCTTAGTGGCCAGCAGATCAGACTGTGGTTGTACTGGGCAGCTTCCAGGTATGAATGTGGAACTGTGTGAATGTGACAGGTCGTTGTTGCAAATGAGAAGTTGTTCTCAATCAACATACCTGGATAAATAAAGGTTAAAAAAAAAACAACTCTTTACTGTGTAAATAATCTTTCACGTTGTAACTCAGCTCACTCATTGCAATGGCAATTCTGCAAAATAGAGCAGGTCTGGATATATCTCTTTATGATCGATCCCTTTGCTCCATAGCAACACCACAGAGGGAGGCAGAAATTATAGGTTGCATTAAAGAGGAACCTAACAAAACTCTGGCTTTTATGCCCAAATATGAATCAGCTGTCTAAGTTTTATTGTTTCATAATACTGCAACGCATCAACACACAGCCCCCCACCGCCCGACCACCTACAAGTACACACAAATGCACACACACAAGGGAGAGTGAACGCATGCACACACACAGACACAGGCGTGTGGACACACAGTACACTGGAGCTTTAATTTCAGACTGTCTAGATGATAGATGTCTTTTTATAACCAGACATCAATCAATAGTGTTTGGGGACTGGCCGAATGTTTTTCTAGCAGGATTGCCACTAAATTACTTGAGAAATGAGGATAAAAACAAACATCCAGAGAAGATCTATACCTATACAAGATGTTTGTTTTTTTTAATAGGTAAAACTTTAAAGTGTTTTAATCCTGGATTTCAGAATGAAGTCTAATCTCCTGTCTCACTTCTCAGTTTATTTGTGGCCTGCTTTTTGAGTATGAGAGCTGTCCATTGCATCAGTGCTGAACTGAGATATAGGATGTAGTAGCCAGGTTTTGACACTAGAGGGAGATCCTGTATCACAGTGTTTTTTATTGCTATTCTTGGGGAGTGATTGGACCAGTTGAAGCCGACACACAATTTCACCTCAAGATTGCAAAAGTAATATAACTCTGGTCATGTTATACCTGCTGTGTGTATTTGAATACTGGGTACAGGACACAAACATTGTTATTTTTGATTGTTTTTGCGTTTTAGTTAAACCTACATTGTGTAATTTTTTTAATTGATTCTTAGCAAAAACCCCTTTGTTCTTTCACAAATATGAACTCACTCATGTGTAATTACTTCCACCAAATAAACAAAGTATTCTCGTAAGCGTAGAATCTGACATTCAGAATCATTCAGAATACATACGAGCGAGTTGCTCGAATGACGGCCGCCATGTTGCGCCTCCATCTTAAAATACATTAGCCAAAGAGGGACATGCCTCCGCCTTTCGCCCTCTTACACTCAGTGACGAATGCCAGGGGGAGATTACTCGCCAGGGAAGCGAAAAAGAGAATTAAAATGACAACGTGACAGGCAAAGCAACAAGACCAAAGTTAATATTGGAGTGGCTAGAACAGCTGCGTGTAAATGATGGCGATACTAAGAGCTAATTTTGGGTTCTAGGCTAGAAAGTAATATTCAGTTGGTTGTCATATACAATTTCACCGCTAGATGGGAGAAAATCTTATACAATGTAGCTTTAAGGCATTTTTTTTGTATATCTGGGCTTCATAATTCTACACATATCCAACCTCAGAGCATATAATACAACTGGGTGCCAGGTAACAAGGGTGAAATGAAGGTACAGAATATGTATTTACTTTGTGGACTTGTGCAAAACATACGTGTCTTCCTGCATATATACATATAAACGTGTGTGTGTGTGTGTGTGTGTGTGTGTGTGTGTGTGTGTGTGTGTGTGTGTGTGTGTGTGTGTGTGTGTGTGTGTGTTGGCTGGTGAAGGGCACACAGGGACAGGTTAGCCCATCTGGCCTGCTAAGGTGCAGTGAGACTGGGCCGAGCAGAGCAGCACCGCCTTCCCCGTCTGCCAGCTGTCATGCTTCTCCTTCTCTGCCCTCTTCATCAATGCTCTCTTAATGTTCCCCTCCTCCTCCTCTTTTGCTGTCATGTCACAGTTTATTTTTGCCTCTGCTTTTCATATTTAATGTCTCTTTCTTTTTCTCATCTCTTTCTTCATGCTTCCCGCAGATCCTCTCTGAAGTTTTCTCGTTCAGCCTCTCACTCTTTGTTTTAGTCTCTGTCTCTTTATCACTTGCAAACCCACCTACTGTTCTCTTGGCTTTATCAGGTCATGCAGCTGCAGTAACAGCTATGGATGCCTGGCAGGAGAGATAAAAAAAAAGAGGTTAGGCAAAGTTTGGGGAATTTCCGTGGAGTAACTGTATGTCTACTCTTTGTGTACAGTACAGGTACTTAAAGCAGGAGTGGACTCCATAGAGATAAGAAACAATCAGCAATGTTTCACTACCCATTCAGGTCTCTGGGTTAACTTCCAGGTCGGCTTGGAGCTGTCCTGAAATAACCCACTGACTTTTCTGTAGCTGACTCAAATTCATCATTACACAAAGCATTCAGCAGATTACTGAGCCAGCAGCCTGCACAGACGGAACCTTTGTCAAAGCATTTAACCCCTCACATTCATTTTCTCCCATCTAATCCAATACGGAGTCCAAATTGTTGCCCTGTCACTGAGCTCGCATGATTTTATTCCCGACAGTCTTTTTCTATTCACTGTACAAGCCAGCCTTTCATTAATATAGATTGAAGAAAGCAGGAAAGGTCACATATTGTATCACCCCAGGAGAATGGTTATTACAATCAGGCCTCAGCATTGTTATTGTATGAATGACCCTCAGACTCACTGTGCCCCCATTCTGTTGTACATTCACCTCATGGTTGTACCATTCACTGAAATGTAGACAAAGACGGCCCACCAGTGTTCAATTAGTCTGCCAATGGAAAAGAAAAGTGCTTTTATGTCACTCTTTCTTTGTTGATAGTCTTTGTTCAATGTTGTTGAGCTATTTATCTAAGGTAAAATCACAGTTTATATTAAAATAAAGTATATAAACCACTAGCAGTGTTTACACAGTCAAGTCAATTGTATTTGTATAGCCCACAATTGTAAATCATGCACTCAAAGGGCTTTACAATATGTAGAGCATATAACCCTCTATCCTTGTTTCAGAAAAGGAAAAAAGAGACCACAGAGGAAATAATAAATCATAAATAATATTATTAAACTTAGAAACATCCAAGTACATCAGTAGCAGCCAGTAGCAGCACACAAATCATTATTCTTACAGGAGTTTTTAATATGTTTAAGAAAAGTACCACTTTGAGACATGCCATAATAATCTTGAAGATAGTTATTTAAATGAATGTCTGTTAAGTCACTATCTATCTCCGGATGAGGTAACACCATAGACAGTGAAATAAATGGACACAGCGACGCCATAGACTTGGATGGAGACCAGTGAAGTCACTTTTCCGGTGATGGCTGAGCACAGCCTCAAACTGAGCTTGACGACGTAGATGTGACGTGAGCAACCTGTCTGAAATTTGTAAGTCTTCTGGTAGCTGTGCCAAGAGGAATCTGTTTGTGGATAAATGTTACTTCATATGAATTCACTTGCCACATACTGAAGTATTTCCAATCCATCAAAACGTTGCTGAAATATTTTGTTCCGATGCTTTTCATGGACTCTCTATGGGCTTCTCCCTTGACTGTATGCCTCCACGTCCCCCTGATTGCCTGCGAGCTTCTCCTGACTATACAGTAATTTCTTTACTGTGCGACAGAATGTTGTGACATGTTATGACACAGGTTATGACAAAAACGGCTGCTACGGGGCCATAACGTGAGATACAAGGTAATGGAGCCTTTTATACGTTGTTGTGTTTCTTTAGAAATAAACAATGGACAAATAGAGTCTTTAAACACTTCAGATGTAAAGTTATTCACTGTCAAAGTGACGCCAAAATGAATGGGAGTCAATGGAACGCTAGCAGAAGGTGATGGCTTGTTAGCCTATGAATCTCCCCATAGGAGGTACGCTTTTCAGATGCTCGCTTACCCCCTTGGGTAACACAACAGTGATTGAGCCCGGTGCACAGTTAGTGACGCGTTTTGCATCACCCAGCAGTGGTTGGTCCGCCAGAGTGGGTAGGTGGAGCTAACTCTACAGACTCGCTCTTCAAATCACTTGTGTGTGAAGCAGCGTACTGTGACCAACTGCTAACTGACTGGCATCACGCAGGCAACACTGTTTGGATCTCTGGAAAGTGAGATCCAAAAACACACCTGCAATTACTGCTTATCGCCATAGGTGCCGCCAAAGAGATCGAAACGGAGATCTTCCAGATTGTAACTAATCTGGAAGATCTATATGCAACGCAGTAATCACTTATTTTGCAAACCCCGGTACTTTGATACTGCAGATCATGTAGAGTATAAACCTTCAGTTTCCTAGACACAAGGACATGCCTTGCCGTGTACACTGTTTTCTAGAACCACACAATTATTCTTAATCATTACAATGTCAGCTATTAAGCCAGCGGTCTACTGCACGCTGTCACCATTCCAAAAAAATGGCATTTCCTAATAGCCTTTCCCCACTTCTCTTCCACCATGGACCAGAACATTCCTGTGATGATTTATGGTAATTATGCAAATGAAACTTAAGGCTTTGGAAATTAATGCTAACCCCCACCACTCTCTTCGCCACTGGAGGATGGGTGTAACTTGAGCCAATGCTTTTACAATCCTGTTACTGTAATACCAGGGACAATGCAAAAAGCCTAGGTCAGGCGATTAAGGATTCCCTTGAATTAGTTTAGGTTTATTGGAGCCTCATGGAGGCGATTCACGTGTTTAATCTTTTTTTTTTTCATTCATTAGGTGCAAATTGATTGAAGAGGCAGCCTACACGTGGGTTTAATACTCTTTTTCTTGTTCCTCTGGAGTGATGCTGGGTCTGTGGACTGCATATTTAATTGCCATAATCCCTCTTGTCATAATAACTCACCTAGATAAGATGTACTGTATGGTAGCGGTGCATGTGTGGGTGTGCTGGGTCTCTACTGTGAGTGACAGCCCTGGCAGGAAGAAAGAAGACTTGCTGTGACACACCAGCCAAGGTATTGATTGACAGAATCATTAGTGACCTCTCACCACTCCATCACCACCCTATGTGGAGAGAGTCTGACTCGAGATCTAGAAGCTACAGAATTTACATCCTCTGTATCCTGTGACTGCAACCAAAATTGACTAAAAACAATACTAGCCGTTTCTGTCCACTCCAGCTCTGGCTTTCTTTGTAAATGCCTGCAGACATGTGAAGGACATTCATATGACTTTTATAATTATGTATTATGGAGATGGAGCCTTCAGTGCGATAATGTCTGATGGGGGGCAGCGAGGTCTGACGCTCTGCTAATCACCTGCCAGCGTCATGTCAAGTCCAGCAAGGGACCTTTCACACCTGGGACATGTCATGTCATACACTCTCTGAGGTAATACGCATTATGTCCATGTGACATGCTGGACGTGATATGTGTGTGTGTGTGTGTGTGTGTGTGTGTATGTGTGTGTGTGTGTGTGTGTGTGTGTGTGTGTGTGTGTGTGTGTGTGTGTGTGTGTGTGTGTGTGAATGTGATTGGGAGGATGGAGGTGCACATGCACACAATCTCAATTAGTCAAAGCCTGTAGCATGTTTTTTCAAGTGCCTAGAGAAGCCATTTAAAATGAGTCACTTCAAAAAACTGTATTATTTTGTATTGAAATCTACACTATACTTAGATGTTTGTAGGACAGTTGTTTACAAATGATAGCAGCCCTTGCTTCAGAGTGGTCATGTTGCATTTGCATTGTCAAGTAGAATCCACAGGGGGTCACTGTTCTGCTTTGTTGGGACAGACCAGAAAAATAGAAGCAGGGAGTAGTCCAGGTCTCGTGAAACCCTGGGTCAAAATGCATCCAAGCTCTGTTATGGAGGGTGTTCCTCTCCTTTACTGGACATCAATACAGTATCCATCTGGATTTAAAAGCATGCAGATTCAGAAAAGCTGGCCCAAATTGTTGAAACCAAAGAGACTCTTGATGATGTTGTGTAGACTCGAGGACACTCTCAGTCACCGAACACCCCCAGTCACCGAACACCCCCTTCTTTTTCCCTCTAATGCTAGTCAAGGGCCTCTCCTTACAAGATAATAACCCATTATCAACAAATTTGTAATTAAAAAAGAGAGGTGATCTGCTGTTTTGTATTTCAGTGTCTTATCTACAGTAGGACCCACTATCTCTCTCTCTCTCTCTCTCTCTCTCTCTCTCTCTCTCTCTCTGTGTCTCTTCTTTCTTTCATCCTCTGCCTCTTCTCCTTGAGCCTTTTAATTTCACGACACTTCAATTAAATATTTAAGTGTTTCAGGATTACGTCAGACTTATGAACAAGCTGTTAGGTTTTTCCAGCCTGCCTTCTATATATATTTCTTTCATCTTTTTTTCTTCTTCTCAATTTCACTTGTGTATGCCATGTAAATACAATTGCATCCCCAAAACATGCAGGAATGAAGGCAGTACATCAGACATTGATGATAATAATGAAATCTGCTAATTGTAAACCATGCTGGATCATACCTTCAGTAGGATTTTACCCCCAGAACTGTACTCCAATGACTGCACTGATGCTACAATATACAACATGTCCTACACATTCTGCATTGCATGTAGCAAGTCACCTATGCAAAAAAATGGTTACTTATTGTTGTGCACTGTTGGTTGATGTAAATATATTTTTTTGTTAATAGTTTTAAGTTTTGCAATGCATCATCCACACCAACAATCTACAATAGTTAACAATGAAAATCACTGAAATAATGAAAGAAAATGTACCTGGTAAATTCATATAAACAGTACATTTTTGTTCTCATGGAAAATGCAGTTAATGATAATAATGAAATGAATCCCAAACATAGTGTATGTTATAATACTTTTCATTAGAAAAAGTACTGCATGTTTTACTGTACTGTATATAGCATTAAGGCAGGTTGTATCTTCTTTCTATCTTTAGTTTTTGTGCCTTCCATTCTCTCTCTCTCTCTCTCTCTCTCTCTCTCTCTCTCTCTCTCTCTCTCTCTCTCTCTCTTTCTCCCTTTTTCTTATACCAGGAGTGCCTTTATGTCTTCTCCGATCCCACAACCACCACCACGTTATCTCATTGATCTCTACTTGCCCAGCAACACTTACATAATTGATCATTAATGTCTGATTGAGGACAGTGGTGATGTGAAGAGCAGCAGATTGATACAATTATGAATCATTTTAGCTCTGGAATCTATTGATTGGGGCTTTGCAGAGGTAATCAAGGGCAGATTAGCCACATGCTGCAAAGTATCAATCTTGACTCTGAAGACAGTTTTCATGTAAGATTTCTGAACTGTAAGTGGGTCATTCAGTAGATGGGACACAATTCGCTGATGAAAGCTGGTAAACATGAATTACATGTTAGGTCTCTCTATATTCAGACAGTAAAGTAGGACTTCATGAATGTAAGAAATACTATAATATATAGTTGTTGTTTTTTTCAGAACACATAGTGAGAAAGGGGAAGAAGAGAAGGAACATTGGCCACCAAACCAAGAGATGAAATCCAGTCAGTTCTTTTATTTAGCGTTTCATCTGTTTAATGTTTAATCAGTTAGTTTTGTAAAATGATGTATTGCTTTTGCACATTTTTCCTGCTTGTTTTTGTCTGTTAGAATAACAAGTTGCTACTAATGTTATGAATGGATTTGAATGAAAATTATCAGAAAGAATGGTTATTGGGCATGATAGAAATATAGATTTTTAAGTAAAAACACAATTTGAACCTGGCATTATTTTGCATCTGCAACAATAGTGTTGTTTATGTAATCTAGTGAGCACCATTTAGTTTGTTTTAATTTGGTATTATTGTCATTTTGTCTGTAAAAGCTGTTAATCCACAAACAACACCAACTCTGCTGTAGCCAAATGTTGCCAAAAATGTCTAGAAATCTCACCTGAGTAGAGATGAGGGTTAAAACTGCTGTTTGTTCCTGAGAAACAGGCGCTGCCTCCTTATAAGCAGTGCTAGTGGTGACAATGTTTTATTAATAGCGCTCATGCTCTCAGCCTAACACATGAACTCAGGTATTCTGCACACACACATATACACACTGGCACATAGGAAGCAAAGAAGGGAAAGCGCCATTAATTTGTATGTGACAAGATTTTGCACATACTGTATACCTCAGGAGCTGTGACGTGTGTGTGTGTGTGTGTGTGTGTGTGTGTGTGTGTGTGTGTGTGTGTGTGTGTGTGTGTGTGTGTGTGTGTGTGTGAGAGACACTGGGTGTAAAGGAACACCCTGCAGCACTGTGCATACCCAGCCTCATTTACCAGATTCCACTCCCCCATTATCAGCAGGATCATTATCCTCTCTCCTCCCTCCCCTCACTGCCTCACTTCTATTGGGACTCAAGGTGGCATCCCAAAATATCAACACACACATCACACTTACCCAGAATGCTTATTATTCTGCACTCTTTTTTACATGTGAACAAGAAAAAAAGTGTGCATGTTACTTACTTTGCCACAGTACTCCTGTACTGAAAAATGGTAAAACAGGGTAGTGAGTCTGAATAGGCTGTTCTCGGGTAACTTATCACCAACTGCCGCTCATACGATGGAGCTCTGTAGCTGGCGTCTGTCCCCGGCTCAAAGCCACTCAACGGCTAGCAACTGCCACTCGGCGTCACAGAGCCTTGTAGCCGGCATCACGTGACCAGCGGGCGGACACCTAGTTTCGTAGGATATCATACGTATTGGTGTGCATAAAATTTCATACTATACGGACCCGTTGATGAGAACACGTTGGTCTGATGTATGCAAGATGTCTTCGCTCCTGACACCAATGGCTTGCAGGCCATAGTTGATGTTGCACAAGTGTGCATCAGTTTAAAATGGCATGGAGACACAGAGATAAACATCTGAAATGAGATTAGGCTGATTAGATGAGGCTTCAACGCTACCACTCACTTGTTGTCTTCTCTCATGCACATGTAAATTGCACTGTTGAGCATGATAAAATGCAGTTTATGTTGCACATCAAGGTCGTATATATGTGCTCATGAAAGGACACATCTGTCTATGTACCCTGGCGGGTATAACAGGAAATGGAGCACTAACCATTCCCTGGCTTAGAAAAGTGCAGTAAACAGAGTTACAGTAAAGGAAACCAAATGATTTCACTACAGCTCGTGAGGTTTTTTCCTCCTAATGTATTTCTTTCTTCGATTGTGTACCGCTGCATGTTTCCTGTTTCTTGTCAGAATTACCCCCCCACCCCCCACACACACACTCCTTTTCTGTGATTTTCACTGCCTGGTCTTAACTCGTATTTCTGAGAGGCTCACTTGTTATTCAACTTGAACAATCCCACTGCTTATTCAGCCCTGTGAGATCCCACTAATAGTCATAGCAGCTGCTGAGGCGCGCAGTGGTAGGTTACACCAAATCGACTCTAGAAGTATAAAAGACAGCAAACATGCAACATTGATTGTTGTGTATGTGTCTGCACGTGTTTAAGGGTGTGTGTGTGTGTGTGTGTGTGTGTGTGTGTGTGTGTGTGATCAGATGTGACCATCTAAGCTGTCTTTTAAAATTCTTCTTGAACAGTTTAAGTAATTATTGCTTAAAAAAAAAACTAAAAAACATTTAGGTTTGATTACTTAACCAATCTCAGTGTATTGTGTAGGGATCATTGTGTTTACTAGCATCTTTGAGTTGAACAGACTTGAGTATATTAATTAATAGCCTGGACCACACTCCCTTATCAGCACTGCAGCGTTTTGCCAGCTTCTAACTGGCTAATTCACTTAACTTGTCTGGGCACTTGACATAATTGTAACTTAAAATGCTGAGTTGAAAAGTTGGGCGAAAAGTTGATCCTACTGCAGACTCTAAATACAAAAAAATGTGGCTTTGAATTTGTTGAATTGTTATATTCCAATCTATTGGCATTCTAGTAAATTCCACGCAAACAAATTAAATTATCCGTTTTCGATTACTTACATTCTTAAGTAAAGTCTATTTGTCTGGGTTAACAGCGTACTGAACATGCAATCTGTTTCAGGAGAGAGGGAGGAAGGGGATTTTGTTTCTCGGTTTATTGGTTTGGCATTTAGAGAAAGGGCCTGAGCAGAGCGCAGGGAAATGTATTGAACAGAAGGGAGATAAAACGAGGGGAGAAAGAGCCTATTCTCCTTCCTACTGAGTGGTCTGCTCTCCAGAGAGACATATACTGATTTGTGATTAATGAAAAGATGGAGAAGAGGCTTCCTCCCCCCCCCCCCTTGCTAACCCCTTTCTCCCTCTAACCTACCTCTCTCACACAGAAAATCCATCTTGGTAATGATGTCTGTGTGTAGGGAATGATTATAGAGCAGATAAAGAGAAATCAGCCAATAAAAAGAACACAAAAACATTCTACAGTATTATCATCACACAACCACTCTGCGGGCAAATGGAGATAACGTGTCATCATGAAGTAAACACCTGACCTCTTGCAAAAAAACAAAGTCACAACCTTCTCCCGTGTAACTTTCTCTCCACTTTTACAACAAGTTTGCGTAACATTTGTTGCCAATTAAGCAAGGCTGTAACAAATGAGTTACCTTGAAAGTGCCTTGAAGGGTTTGTGCTTAAATCATCCAGGCAGCTGATGATGCAGTATGTTTTGATAAAAGAAAATAAGACGTAGTTTTAAAGGAGACATACAGATGGAGGGAATAAGGGAGATCCTGAGCTGTGTGGAGCTCCTTCATGCCTCATTAGCCCAGTAAACTGATATCAGCTGAGCCGTCCTTATCGTCACTTCCACCACCGCCTCCTGTCACACAGCACACATCCCTGTGCTCCGCTGATACAGGGTTTTACTTTGGCCTCCTTATTTAGCCAGTGATGAACAGAAAGGGCAAGGGGAGTAAGGGATGTGGATGACAAAGAGGGAACTCAGTCTTTAAAACTGTACTCACAAGGTATAAGTGGTAGGGGGAAAAAATAGGTTGAAAACAAGTGAAATAGGCAGCTTAGACGAGTTGTAAGATGTGCAGAGATGGAATAGGGGTGAGCAAAAGTATCATCATGAGAGCCACCTGGAAGATCAGAAGCTGCGGTGCAATGCTGTGCCCGTCTGTCACAAGGGAGACTTCACAGCAACCGCAGCCGGTACAACCGTCATTCACAGAACATTACTCAGGGAGAGCAAACTGTTGTTAGTATGTCAAAAGTGGGGACAGGAAAATGGAGGCGTAAAAGGGAAAGAAGGTAATTAGGAAGAGAAACCGCATTTCTCCTGAAATGCAGGAGGTTGTCAAGACAAGGTGTGATTTTATGTTGAATTTCATTAAGATTTAAGGTGAAAGGAAGTGCCATGCAGGTGTGAGGCAGTGGCAGAAGGACCACATAAGGTGGAGGAGATATTTTGAGAAGTGTTACTCAAGAATGAGAAATGATATAGACAAATCAATTTTTTTTTAAGATTATTTTTTGGCCTTTTCTTGATAGGACAGCTAAGTGAGAAAGGGAAGACATGCAGGAAATCATCACAGGTCGGACTCGAACCCTGGACCTCTGCGTCGAGGCATAAGCTTCTCAGTACATGTGCGCCTGCTCTACCCACTGAGCCAACCCGGCCACTATAGACAAATCTTAATGGGAAGGTTGATCAATTCATTTTCTAGCCACTCACAGTGAGTGGGGTAGCTGCGAGAGTTTGACACAATAGAATAGCTTAAATGTGTTCCTCCTTTCCACCAGCTGCCTCAGAGGAACCCATTGGGCTTCTGTCTCAGCTACAAGATTCCTCCAGTTTGGTTCTGCCCAAAGAACTCCTCTCAGTAAACCCAGAGTTCATGAATATTGGCGGAGACAGTAAGGATCATTTAATCTGTAAAACAAGCTGTTCTTTGTGTTTGTGCTCCCTCTTCTCTACTACAGTCTGATATGTCTGCTCACATGACTGCAGCTGTATCCAACCAGTGAATGCTGCCTTCTCGCATATTTACACATTTAGTCTTTACTCATTGCGGTGGCATGAGATACAACCCACAGGAGCGTATTCCATTCTCATATCTAAACCAGAGAATGTAACAGTAGTGGTTTTAAACACGTTGTTAACGTTGTGAAACGGTCGCAGTTTGGTAACTAGTAAGTTAAGTCTAGAAAAAGATTGTGGTTTGGGTTAAAGTCAGTACATTTGTTACATTACATCACTTCCGGTAATGCATGTGATGCAGAATGTATTCTAGTTTCGTTTGTTAAGTTTAAAAAAAACCTTGCTAAGGCAAAGTGCGCCACCACCATAAACGTAAACATGCGTCGTAATTGTTACAGTACTTACAAACAACTTATGGTTGCGTTTTTCAGGGGAGGACAGTCTGGGGATAAATGGGATGAAAAAGGAAACACCTCTCAGTATAAAGCAATACAATTCAGCAGTACAAAAAACAAACATTGTGCAAAATAACTATAAAGTTGTTCAACGCCTCTCTAAAACAGTTTCTACAAGAACTGACTTCAGGTAGGAATTATTGTTGTATTAGACAGTATTAGTTTTAGCTAGGTGTACCTAATGAACTGGCAACATAGTGTAGAGATTATAGTATTTGTCAGAATTGAGTCAACTATCAGCATTTTGTTTTTAGGTGTATCAAGTATTCAGGTTGTGTTTGTTTGTGTATTCAGCAATATAGTACAGGTTGCCTCAAACACAAATGACTGTACCCTTGTTGTATACTGAATGACAGCAGACGTACTGTCCCACACTACAATGTCTGCATATTCACATCAACTGTCAAGAAAGCAGGATTCACAGAGCAAACAGCTTTGATATGACCATACGTTTCCCCACACGTAGAGCTCTACGCTCTCATTCGTCCCATTCACTGAGTTCACGAACTCTGGAAAAAAAAAAGAAAAGAAAGAAAGAGGGAGAGAGAATAAAGCGATGCGGTATGTGGGGAAGAAAATACGGAAGACAAGACCGCAAATGTGAGGGAAGAAGAAAAGTCTTTCCAAGAACTCTAACAATCCTGTACATTTCTTCAGTGGCTTCCCACTCCTGTGGGAAGAACAGAGGTTTTGCTGAGAAAGGAGATCATATTGCTATTAAGACAAAGGCATTTTAACTACTTTGTAGTAAGCAGATCGCATCTGGGACTTACAGAGGTAGAAGTTTCAGCAGGTACAAGCAGGGAGAAGCTAACTAGTTTCCAGATGGGGGATGTTTTCTAGTTCCAGTTATGTTTTATTAATTGCAGTTCTGGAAATGTATATCTTGCCAAACATCACCGCTATAGGTTCCTTTCTGTCTTACGTTTGTGTTATTAATTCAGTGTCTCTTACTCTTTGCACACCAGCTGTTTTTTTGCTCTTGAATGTGGATAAATATTTAATTGGATGATTACTATTCAGCTGTCTCCCTGCCATTAAGGCTGGAAAATGGAAATGACGTGAGTCTTTCTGGCACAGTAAATCAGACAACATCAATCACAATGTATGTCTCTATACCACCATCCCTTATTTGCACGTTTCAGAGTCTTTTACAATCAATCAATATTGTGCTCTTACAAGTACAATTTTGAATGGAGGAACACTCTCTGCATACGTAATGGAGCACAGATTCAACACAGCTGTGTTGGGTTTCCAATACAAATCCATCTTGTGCAGGGAATGAAGGCAGCATATTAGGCACAGCTACCATATTTTAGTCAACAGCTGTTATTAAATGACAAATGACTGAGCAGACACTAATTTGTGGAACATGAGTTGATTTGATATATTTCTGCAGTCAAGGGCATAAGCAGAGTTTGATCGTACAAACACATGCAGCAGGAGTGTCTGCCGTGGGAAAAATACAGAAATTTGGTGAAATTACATCTTCATCTTGTTTTAGTCAAGCGCATTGAATTACATTCAGATGCTTTTTTTCTCAAAAGGATCAGACATCCCAATTTTGCTAGAACATTTATACAAAGTTTAGATAAATACACTTGTAGCATTCACCATACTTCATCATACATTACTATGTAGAATTGTCTTCGGATGGTGTTGATTCAACTGCATGATCATTCTGGACATAGGCGCCGATACCGTGGGTGCACCGCAGCTCGAGCACCCACGGAAAATACTGAGCACCCACGTGTGCCAGACTGCCAGTAGGCTACACTCATTTCAAATTAAACATTGCAGTTGGTGCTAAGTTGAGCGTCTGTCATAGTGTGATTGGTTATGTCGCTGTCAGTCCCCTGCTCCATATCCTATCCTAGGCTACTAGACAGGTGGCACTGATTCTTACTTTTCATCTCCAGTCTTATCTGTATTTGTGAGAAGTAGCACTGTCCTGAGTTGAAAGACTTTACAGCTTTATTATTGAGTTAATAGGCGTGTGTGTTCGTGTCAGCCACTGTCCATTTCCTAAGGTTTTTAGGAATTTTTTGACTACTTTATTTTTTAAAGGACTTGCGGCCGTGAGCACCCATGGAGGAAAACATAAATCGGTGCCTTTGATTCTGGATGATATCGTTTTTGGTGCTGTTGAATTGTATTACATTATACTTAGGCAGGTGTTTCTGTTCCTTAGCATACCCTCGTTAATATGAATGAGGTGGACAAAAATGATGGCCTTCATGAACGTAAGATATATTGCAGTACTGTTGTATTAGACTGCATTAGTTTTAGCTAGGTGTACCTAATAAACACATCCAATATTTGAGAAACTAGAAACAAATACAGGCTGAGAGAAAGATTAAAAGAGTTTGACACAAAGCAAACTTTATAATTTCAAGCAGACACTTACTGTATTTCATCTTTCTTGACTTTGTAAGTGTGAGCGTGCTCAGACTGGTGTTAGCTTGTGTGAAGGCTGGTATGCCTGCATGTGCTATTAAGTAGAACTCACTGGACCGTGCTTCCATATGGCTGGCCTCAATGCAGCCAGTGTCATGCCAGTTATGCACTAAGATTAGCTAATTCACTTTTAGTTATTGCTCTGCCCAAAAGCACATTTTGTTCTGTCCAGCACTCTGTTCTCTCCCTGTAATGATGGAAAGCCTGTCTACATTGCTGTGGTTCAGATTTCTACATAGACTGGAGTCAGAAACGAGGAAAGGATTCTGCCTTCAAAAATCTGCCACATGTGTAACCAAGGAACTGACATGCTTTACTATTTTTATATTACTGTGAAATCTGTTGTTAGAACAACAAACACTAGAATAAATCTGCTTACCTTAACTTACCTTTACATTGTTACATTAAAAGCAACGAAATATGCGGTTCTGCAATAATGATCTGCCTAAAAAAACATTGCTACCAATACTATGCCCAATGACCAAACCATCACAAACAACAAAAAGAAGCAAACAATTACAAAATCCAAACAGTACTACAATATATTCACATCTAAACCAAACATGGTAGCCTATGTTAAGCAATTTAAACACAGAAAACCCAAACAGGTGTCCCTAACAGTTTGAAACTCTACCTGCGAGGCATTTTCCATAAACAACTGTCATATCAGTGAACCGGTGTTCATCTCTGCACAGCTAATTCTCCTGTGGGAGGAAGAGAACGCATAGCATGGTTGTTTGGTTCCATTTCAACAAGCAGACCGCATGTGCTTAAATGGTCACCGTGGGCACTGAAAATCACCAAAGGACATAGGGGAATCTTTTTGCAAAAGACAAACATACAGCAGGGTTATTAGTAATACGATTTAACTTGCTGTGAGCACTAATGCTTTTGTTTTAAAGTAGTTTTTGTCACAAGTAGCTTGTCTCATTTTACAGTGTGTAATGGCATGTGGGTTTGTTGTGTATGTTTCTGTGCATCCCAGCCCCCTCGCCCCTTGGTCCCAGCTGAACACATGTCCCTTTGTTCAGCTCTGATGTTTAATTACACTAATCTGATATCTGAACTGTTTCAGCTTTGTCTTCTTCCCACCTATCTATCTTTAATAGAAAACAGCTGGGCATATCATGGGGAAGAATAAAATGCCTTATCCCAAAAGGCTTGCTATCATAGCTGATGGTGCTTCTCATCTTGTGCTCCTTTGTAGACGCTGATGTACACCCGGTCCCCAGCTATAGTACTTATCCATGGTTTAGTGCAGTCCATCAACGGAGACATTGTTATGTGAGGTAGCAGTGTCTCTGGATGCTTTATTAACACAGATTTTCACCTGACAGATAAAGAGGAGAAAGACAAAAAGTCTGCAATTGATTCCTGTACAGTGTATGGAGTTGGAGTTAAAAAACGATTTGCTGTATAAAACCTAGCTGTTGACAGAGATGAAAACAAATGGGGGAAGAGGGCTCCAACACATTCTTTTTTCCCACCCAACCCAAGACCCCTCTGCATTGTAGCTACAGTGGAAGTGAGAAGGGTGAGAAAATGTGAGTTATGGAATCTGTAATGAATAGTCTCAATGACACCATTAGCTGCCAGATCGCATAGTTTAGCTCAATCCATCACTAGAGGAAGATTTTCGACTCGTCCTCCGCAGCTGAAATATGAAAATCACAGCTGCTCTGTCTGGTTTTAATACTGAAGCCATCGATTCACTGGCCGCTTTTTCACCGCAGCCTTAATTACATGGTATCTCATGTGCTATCTGCTCTCCCGTCTTAGAGCCCAGTCATCATTCAGTACAAGATGAGTGAGATGAGCAAATTCTAATTAAATAAGAGTGAGAGACGAAGAGAGATTACAATACCAGAGTGTGCAATATGACCTGGGTGGAATAATTTGGCTGTCACAGGGATTAGGAACTGGTTAGATGTGCAGTCACACAGCAGTTGTATAAGATTTACTTTAGTTTAGTTTGTTTGACAAAAAATCAAATACAGCAGTAAAAAAAGTGTGTAAAACATCGTAGTGGATAATACGACAAGGTCCAAGACTTATTTCCATCATGGTCCCTGATGTTCCATCTGTCCATCATCGCCACAACAGGATGGAGACCGCTGTTCAACGTCCTAATAGAAAGATGACTGACCAAATATATGAAACCAATCTCAACAAAGACATCTGCAGCAATTAAGTGTTGTTAGTTCTAGTAAAACAATATTTCATGCTTTAAAATGGTATAATAAAGGGCGCCTAGAGAAATGATTCATCTTTTATCTCATTCACAAACACACATGCACAGCTGCACATGCATGAACACAACAAAGTTATTTTGTGTTAGTAATTAGGTTTTAGTAGAGGAGGATTCCAGCATATTTTATGATTGAATGCATGATTGCGTTGGTAGAAATGAGAAGCTCAACAAATTTCCCTTATTGTCAACCTGAGGTGACAAGGTGACTTACAATTGGTGAAACCGATCAAATAAAATGAATGCTCTGACTCAGCGCTTTGCTGAGCAGACAGTCTGGATCAACGAAGTATATTTCCAGGGGTTATTGCCTGACATCCAGCGCGTGGCTCACACGCCGGATGTCCCTCACCTTCCACTCTCTGTGTGTTGCAGTTCTAAAACTCTGTTCGCTTTCAGAAATAACAAACTTCGAGCTAGCAAGCTAAATGCTGAAAATGGCATGTTTTAAAGAAAATTTGGATTGTGCAACAAGGCGGGCCTGCTTGGTTCTTTCGGGGAATGATTAGAAAGATTTACAAAGAATATGTTTATGGCATTTATTATCTAACTAGGACGTTTTGGGACCAATTAGTGGGGATTGCTATGGACGAAGTACACACGGCGATACACTGGTAAAAGCAAATTACGTTTAACCATGTATCTGTCTAATTTATATAGCTCACATTACTGTATTGTGTAAACAGTTAACTGCTGTTATCTCTTTGACAGAGCATGGAGCACATGTAGAGCTGATCAGCTGGGCAGCCATCTCTTCCACAGTGGGAAACGCACGCACGCACGCACGCACGCACGCACACACACACACACACACACACACACACACACACACACACACACACACACACACACACACACACACACACACACACACACACACACACACACACACACACACACACACATACATACATACATACATACATACATACATACATACATACATACCAGTCAAAAGCCCCTTATTGCTTTGCTTATATCCCAAAGCAAATTGAAGAGCTGCAGGTATTCTTTAGCGGGGAACATGTGTAAAGGAGGGATTAGGGTGAAGAAAAGTGCTGGAAGCATTTCTGAATTTAGCTTTATTGAACGCAAGGATTTAATTTTTTTAATTTTTATTAACATGCACATTCCTCCTCGCATGTCTCATCCAGTCCAATGTATTATCCTGCATGGGTTCCTAGCCAAGGTTAATACTGTATAAAGGCTATCGCGATCAAATCTAACCTGCAGTTTGTACCCAGTTCTTACAACAGGTCACAAAGGCCGAGGTCTGACTTCCAGGGTGAGGTCATGAGTCAAACTACTGCGTCCTTGACCTCAGGTCACCTCCCAACACCCTCTGCATTGATTTAACAAAGTCCTCTGTGAATCACCTCAGAGGGAATAACATGACTTATGAGTTTTTCTTTCTTCTAGGTAAGATGCTTTTAAGTGCAGTGAGATACACACGGGTAAATCTCCTAGGAATGCAATACAGTATAATTTCAGGTTGCTTTTATTTTTTCGTTGTTTTAAATCACTGTACATCACCTCTTTCTATCTTATTGCATCCTCTGCTCCTTTGGGCTTTGTTCCCTGAGCTGAAGACACAGACGACCATCACGGCTCTGCCACAGACCGCTTCACAGCAAACAGTGGCTTGTGACTTCACACTGCTGAAATCAACTCGGATAAGAGGATTATGGGACTGAGGACGACTGAACAGTACGTTTAGCGTCGGCGCCCAGAAACAGCCTGATCAGCAGCTAAGGGTTATTAGGCAGCTCCCTGACTTAAAGGCTCTGTCTCTAATTTACTGTCCTCGACTTCTCCCATCATCTTCTTTTGCCTCTCTTTCCTGCTATTCTTCCGAATTCTGCTTGAGTTTTTTGGGGGGCAATCTCCTTGCATTATCTCCCACTGATGAAGGTATCTCCCTATCTTCTTCCTGTTATCATTCCCTTTTCTGTTTAATTTGGTTCCATCACAGCTTGCATTCATTATAAACTTGTCCAATCTGTGTGTGTGTGTGTGTGTGTGTGTGTGTGTGTGTGTGTGTGTGTGTGTGTGTGTGTGTGTGTATGTGTGTGTGTCTGTGTGTGTCTGTGTGTGTGTGTGTGTGTGTCTGTGTGTGTGTGTGTCTGTGTGTGTGTGTGTGTGTGTCTGTCTGTGTGTGTGTGTGTGTGTGTGTGTGTGTGTGTGTGTGTGTGTGTGTGTGTGTGTGTGTGTGTGTCTGTCTGTGTGTGTATGTGTGTGTGTCTGTGTGTGTGTGTGTGTGTGTGTGTGTGTGTGTGTGTGTGTGTGTCTGTGTGTGTGTGTGTGTGTGTGTGTGTGTGTGTGTGTGTGTGTGTGTGTGTGTGTGTGTGTGTGTGTGTGAGTGTGTGTGTGTGTGTGTGTGTGTGTGTGTGTGTGTGTGTGTCTGTGTGTGTCTGTGTGGGGGGGGGGGGTTTCTCTCCTCTTTTTATTGCAGTCGATTTAAAGCCAAGAAAATATATGTTCAGCTCTCCTGCCTTAATGTTTGTGGAACGGCTGAGTGCTGTAAAAAAAAGAACCATAATTGCACAGCATTTGAAGGGAGCGGGCAATGTGACGATCCCCCAAGGAACCCCCCAATACAAGAGGAGATAATTACTCATGGAAAGACAGAGAGGCACAGTCACCACCTTGTTCTCTTTATGGAGCATCAGTCATAAAGCCTGGATGGATTATGTTGTAAAACTGTAATATCAAAAGAAACTGCGATAATCACTTTAGGTGTGTCTCTGTTTACCATATGAGGTGTAATGTCTGATAATCCACAGTTAAATTGATGGTGCTGCTCTCTTTTCTCAGTTACAGAATGACTTTTAATGCCAGTTGATCTTAATGTCACATAGAAGCCAGCGTGATGTTTTGCCTTCAGGGAGCGAGGTAAGTTAAGTGCCTTGCTCGCTGCTTCTTGTTTTTACTTTTTTATTTGTTTAAGTATTTTTGAAAAAATAGACAGTAAATGTAATCAGTTTGATTAATTGTCAAGAAGAAAGAGAGAAACTAATGATAGGGGAACAGCCAATTATGGCTAAAATGAGGACAAGTTGATCGATGGATGAAAGAATGTCTGCTCCAATCTTTTAGATTCAATTTTATCCATAGAGACAAATCCTGTTTCACAGATAAATAGTTTCATTTTAAACACACACACACACACACACACACACACACACACTCTCACACACACACACAATTATACATCATTCAGTAGCATTTTAAAATCAAAGCCTTAATCTGTTGCGTGTGCTGTTTTTTACTGTGGTACAAAGCTTTGTGCATGTGTTCAAGTATACACACACACACACACACACACACACACACACACACACACAGAGTTATACATAATTAAATAAGCATTTCAAAATCAAAGCCTTAATCTGTTGCTTGTGATTTTAATGTGATGCAAAGCTTTGTACACGCAAGTATAGACACACACATCTTTAAACACAGCTTTGAAAATGAAAACATTGTGCTGTCTTGTCTGCGATGATCTTTCCATATATAAAAGCTCCAGTCATTTCTAAGTTCTAGTACACACTCAGCCAGACCCCCACAAGCCATGTACTTGCTCAGCGGGGGGTGAAAGTATTCATTCCCTGTTCCAGTGACATTTGTGACTCCAATCATCTTTCACTTGTAGCGTTTTTGTGTAATTCGGACAAAAAAATAAGGAATTTGGCGTCTGGTCTGTGCAGTCGATCAAACAGTAAAACCGCCACCGTCACCTCTGACCTTCAGTTCTGCAGTGTTTTGTCCAGGTGTCACAGCCTAATGGCTGCTATATTGAGTGCACTGATGTGGACTTTGCTGTTAAAATTCTGTCATAGCTGTTCTTTGCCTTCACTGAGCATTACTGAGAGTGTTTCATGTAAACCAGTCTTGTTGTAAGGTCCTCTGCCCTCAATATGTTTGTCTTGTTGACAACGGTATTCTGTAGGCACAGCCTTCCTTTAATCTCCCTGCCCTTTATGTGAAGTGATATTCCCTGGAATATAAAAAACGCTTTTCTAAACTGAAAAATGTCATCTAGGGGCAATTATTTTCAGATTTTTCTATCTCATCAGCCAAAGAAAACCAATTTCATTTTTATTGTTGTCATATTTTTCAGCAAATGAATTGAGGTTTTTTTCTTTCTACAGTGGTGGAAACGTTCTAATCCTTATTGCTACAGGCAGAAAAATAATTGAGTCAGAGAGAGGTCAACACACACACAAAAAAAGATAAAGGCACAGACACACAAAGTACGTACATCTACACCGACCAGCGCACAAACACATAACTCTCAACAAATAAATACACCTACGCATGTACACGTTTACCAATACACACACAAAGACTCAACGGCTGATTCTTTTATTTGTATTTTTTGATTAATCGGTTAGGCTCTGAAATGTCAGGAAATCAGGAAATAGTAAACAAGACAAAGACTACAGTCAAGTTAATGGCTCTGTGATCCTGTACTTTGGCGCAGAGGTGCTTTGAGCTAAATGCTGATATGCTCACAATGACAAAGTTAACAAGCTAATGTTAAGCAGGTAATGTTTACCGACTTACTGAGTATGCTGACATTTGCTAATTAGT
Source organism: Sander lucioperca (assembly GCF_008315115.2). Taxonomy (NCBI): domain Eukaryota; kingdom Metazoa; phylum Chordata; class Actinopteri; order Perciformes; family Percidae; genus Sander; species Sander lucioperca. Next base: position 12,156,089 of record NC_050177.1, read on the forward strand.
GCTAAACATAAAGTACAGCTGAGGCTGATAGAAATGTCATTAGTTTTATTTGGTCATATAACACTAAAGTATCGACAAATTGAAATTTTGAGCTGATGATGGACATTGCCATCCCAAAAATGTCCATCGCAATTTCCCATAGATCAAGGTATACTTATTTTGTCGGAATAGTCTAAAAACCAAAAATATTAGTATATATATATGTCAGAGAGTATATGAGCAGATTTTGACATTTGAGAAGCTGGAACCATTAAAATGTTGGCAATTTTGCTTGATAATTGACAATTAATATGTTGTCAAAATTGTTGATTTAATTTTCGGTGATTCAGTTAATATGTAAACATATAAACACACCTTATACACATTTGCGAATTATAAGCTAAAAATAGAAAATACTAATAATTATTATTGTAGAATACTACATGTTGGAGTGTCTTATGAAAACACACCATGCATTATGAGCACAGAGAGTACCAGGGCACCTACATGCTCTGTGGAGCAGACATAAACATTGCTATGGTCTTACTTAGTAATATGTGTGTACAAACGTGAATAATCATCAAGTGACGGCCCCCCGGCTGACTGTGGTGCCAGGGGAAATCAAGCTCAACCGCACCCAGCAGGGAGCCTTCCATTCCATTAGCTAAAATACAGGTAGATCAGCCCTGCCTGCCTGACTCCCACTGTCACGTCCACAGAGGCGAATGTGTGTTAGTTCATGCTTTACGGACAGGTGGGTACTGTGTATGCGCTTATTTGATGCCATGTGTCGTGTGAATACAGGGACAGCCGTGGTCACGCTAAGCTGCATGCATACACCTACCTGATATGCAGCCATTAATCATTGAGCAAGCCCTATAAATACCTCCTAAAGGGATTGCTATTGTGTGAGTGTGTGGCTGTAATCAAGCAAAAGAAGTAGCCCTTTGGTCTTCTGTCTCTGTCTTTTCTTTTTCCTCTTTCTTCCTTTGTTGTAGAGGAGAAATGAAGGCTGTTATTGAAGCCTTTACCCAAATGTGTCCTTGCCTCATCTCTCTGATGAACACTCCCTTAGACCTGATGAAAATACTTTGATTTAAAGAGACAGATGCCAATAGTCATGGATTTCAGCCTATTGTATGTAACCGTGTGTGTGTGTGCGTGTGCGTGTGTGTGTGTGTGTGTGTGTGTGTGTGTGTGTGTGTGTGCGTACGTGCGTGCGTGCGTGCGTGCGTGCATGTGTTTTAATGTATGTGTTTGCATGGATGTCTGCCTCTGCATATGCTTGAATGCGATTGATCGGTCTGTCAGCCAGCTTTCAGTCATTAGGATCTTATCCAAATCACACCAAGCTGAACCTCTCATCTCTCATTTAGCCTGATGGACACCCGCTCGGGGAACCACAGAGGGGAGACACGTCCCGCTCTGTCTGTCCTTCTCACTTACTCTCTCTGTTTGTTAGAGCATGCATAACTATACGTGCCTGTTCCCGAACAGCTGAAGGGCACTGAGTTTAGAGCCGTATTTTCTCTTCATTAAAATAAATACAATTTTCAATATACTCTCAGTGTACTGTAGCAGTGTAGGCAATGGATATTAAAATTGAGCAGATAACAACTTATTTCAGTTGAGCCTGATTGGTACCATCCACTGTCATGAATGCCTGTTTTGCCTATACCATTCAGCTCATGTTCCATGACTGTATGGCGCAATATTTAATGAGCTGTGGGCGTAATTACACAAAGATGATTAGAGAGGGAATAGGTTGGCTGTAGATTTTCTGGAATGGCAGCAGTAATAAAACCGCTTAGGATATTACCAGCATTGAACCACATACCAGCAGTGGTGGTGATGGTGCAGTGGATGTGACACACTTAACCCCTAGTTGCTCCAGAGGCATGCAACCTTTGATATATAGCAATTTTAAGTCGCTTTGGATAAAAGCGTCAGCTAAATGACATGTAATTTAATGTAAAAACATGTACCTGGTTTTAAGCCTGACATTTCACAGATATAACAGTATAATAAAAAGGGGTCATTTTAATTTCCAGCCTAAAGTTGGTTTTCAAAATTGAGTAGAAATCTCTTCTTTTATATAGAAGTTATATATAGATTTTTTTTTATTTTAGAATTTATTTTAGAATTTATATATAGTTCCTGCAAGCATAAAGGAATAGCTTGACATTGTCCGCTTTCTTGCAGAAAATTACCATAATAAGAAGTTACCTCATATATGGCTCTTACATGAAGCGTCAGCCAGGACAGTTAGCTTAGCTTAGCTTAGCAGAAAGAATGGAAACAGGGGGAAACAGCTAGCCTGGGCAAGAAATAGTTAGACACATAACCTTATGTAAACCACAACTTGTCATTTTACACTTTGGTTTTTGTATGGCTTAAACAAACAACATGCTATGTGTTAATTAGTGATCTTTAGAGGTGGTCTAGACTAATTGTATTACCTTTGGACACAGCCAGTCTAGCCATTTCTTCCGCTTTCCATTGTTAATGTTAAGCTATGCCAACCGTCTTCTGGCTTTAGCTTCATTCTTGACAGACAGACATGATAGTGGTATCAATCTTCTAATCTAACTCTCTATTTCCTAAAATGTCAAACTGTTCTTTTAAGATGCTTTTGGGAAAACAGGGTCCAGATAATTTCCATTTAGTTCAGTAGTGAGAATACCTGGTAAGAACATTGCTAAACTGCCCTAGATTACTTCATCTGAAAACAGAAATCAGTCAAATCCCCTTCAGTCCATTCACAGCCACCTCAGTGTATCATCCCACCCAAATCAAAGATAGCACAAGGCAAAACAATAGCTGCAGGCTGATCTGACATCAGCATAATTTATAAAGCTCTCTAGGCATATCAGTGTCAAGCATATGCCAATGCTGTTTAATTACTAGACAGAGATAATCCACAGGTAATTACTCCTTTTTATTAATTTCCATTTATAATGTCCCCATATCAGTTCATTCACTTTGTCGCAGCTGCTGAGGGGCTGTGGTGGAAGGCATCATGTATTTAGGGTGGAATCCTTTAAAACTTAGTTGCATGGAGAGGAGCCATTAGACTGATGCAAATAATATGATAATTTGGCAAAACTTCAAGCTCCAATATATTCTATATCCAGCTGCAATATTGTTGAATCTGTGCCTCGAGCAATTACACTACATGCAGCCAAATCTTGGTTCCAAATAATAAACTCCAAGCATAGGAATACACTACGTATTCCTATGCTTCTTTTTCTTTCTCTGATGCCTCAGCCTGTCTTTTGTATGTTGAAAGGCATTTCTCCAGCAGTGACGGTCAAGTGCACTACCAGCAAGTCTGAAGTGATGTTTTGGGTCTGGTCTTTGTCATTAGGCCAGCTAAACACTGGCTGCGTGGTGTGAGCGTGGCGTTTCTGTTGAGTGTCAGTTGCGTGGCGGCTGCGTGGATTTTTCTGTCTCTACACACCAGAAACGTGTCTGACGCGACGCTGCTGCTGCTAGCCTTGTCTGTACGCATGTATGTTTCCCATTGATTACTGCACTCAAGCAGTAGTGTACTTCATGTTAAACATAAATATATTAGGTTAGATTAGATTAGATTCAACTTTATTGTCACTGTGCGGAGTACAAGTACAAAGACAACGAAATGCAGTTTGCGTATAACCAGAAGTGCAAAAAGCAGAAAAGTGCAATGTGATATACAAAGTATAGACAGGTGGTGCATAGGCAAGACAAGAATATATATTGCAGTGTTATAAGAGCAGAATAAATATGGCTATGTAATATGAACAATGTATGAACAACATGTACAGATATGTGCAATGTAGTAGCAGTGACATTATAATAGTAGTAAGAATAATATAGATATATGCAGTGTATTAGCAGAATATATAATAAGAAAAACAGAATAAATATGAATATTCTGTATGAACCATATAGACAGATGTGTACAGTATGTACAGCTATGTGCAGTGTGGTAACATTATATATTCTTTTCTCACGTTGAGAAAAGAATACTGTGAGCAAGGACAAAGACAGATGTGTGTGAAGCTAAAACAAACTAGAAAACTGTGAAGACATGACCATGGCAGACTATTACAAAACTGAGAAAGGTGAAGGAACATGAAGACAAAAATGTAATGTAAGAGGGAAAAGGTTGTGGAGAAGACGGGGAGAGCAGGATCATTATGTTTCACCACAGAGTACCTTCCTCGGACATCATTCTCCCTCTTCCAATTAAGCCCTCCAAAAACAGGTAGGGAGGCACTCAGCTAACCCCCTGAATGTCTCCCACTGGTCCGGTTTTCTTGGATAAGCAGTGGATTAGTGCAACGGCAGCGCTGCTATGTCTGAGAGACTGGGACCTGCTTTGTCAAGTTGAGGAAGCTCCAGCTGTTCTGTTGCTATACGGAACTGAGGACACATCCTTTACCAGAATAAAATGAGCTCGCCTGGAGAGAACAAGATTTTGTGGATTTATAGCAGCCACTTTCAGCACAAGCCAAATGGTTCTCACATCACATAAGACATGGCTCCTCTATGCCTTTCGTCTGTCACACACTCACACATGCAGTACACAAAAAATATATCCACAGAGACCTGTTTGCCTCAGGTGCACATACAAACACACACTAGCATCACCTCTATCCTCTTCCTCCAATTAAGCAAATGCAATCCCTCTTTACATACAGAAATAAATGCAGTACATGTGTGTCTACAACATCGAAAACTTCACCATGCACATCAGCCATGTATTTTTTTTGCTCTGAGCATCGACATTTCCTTGTCTTGCATCATAACAAAGTCTCTCAAGGTGTGCGGGGAACTCGACCATGACTTGGCTCTTTGTTGATGACTCATCCTAATCATCCTCACTGCCCAGCCTATTTTTTTCTTTCATCTCCAGGCTGTTCCCATGAATCGGTGGGTCTACATTTCTCATTATATCCTAGTCATTGGGTCTCAGCAGGATATTTGAAACTTTCCTTCATTGTCCTGACACCTACAAAATGAATTCTGATGCAGTTGGATTTGATCAGGGGAGATGCAGTTGATTAGTCTGGCTATCACCAGACCAAGCTCAATCTTTTAAGATTGAACATTAGTCTGGGGAGTCTGCTCTGTATTTTCTGCTGCACAAGAGGCGTGATCAACGGGCATAGTTCAAATGACTCTGTACGCAATTAGATAGTCCTTCAACCAATCAGACCAACGATCCGGGTGACGTAGCAGCGACAGCGGCATCAATGGGTTGCTGCGCTTCGGTGGCCGGCTTGTTGAATGTAAACAAAAAGCTGCTTGGTCGCTTGTGTTAAACTGGTTGCATCGTGTTAAACCCGCCAATAGCGCGCCAGGTGGATAAGCCAGTTTGTGATTGGTTCCCACAGATAAATGTACAGGTTTCCAGCCTGAGCCGCAGGGCGAAATCAAATCACCGGCAGATCGGGCTGGGTTTACCCAGTCTAGCAGTTGATTTGAGTTTCCTATATGTGCTTAGCTCTACTGGCTGAGAAATGTGTGTGTGTGTGTGTGTGTGTGTGTGTGTGTGTGTGTGTGTGTGTGTGTGTGTGTGTGTGTGTGTGTGTGTGTGTGTGTGTGTGTGCTCACATCAAGCAACTCTGCAATGTGTGTGTGGAGACAGTAAGATTGTTGCTAGGATGCACATCTCTCTCAAAAGGAAATGAAATCTGGATGAAGCCACAGCAGCAATCAATTAATCCTCCATGAAGTCAGGACAGAGAGTGACACACACACACACACACACACACACACACACAGATATCTGGCAATTATATAGCACTTTTTCAGAATGTCCTTTGTGCAGTAACATTACCAAGAGTGGATACAAGCATTTAACGGTTTATACCTGACCTTTGCCATTGGACGGTCCTGAAGGTGATTGTTTGCAATCTACTGAAATGGCCACCACACCATAACAGAGGAGTGTGATGTGTAAGATGAGAATGCAGAGGTTAAGTCATGTATGTCATGGCTGTAAAAAATCAAATGGCATTTGTATATCTTTGCTAAGCGCAAGCTAGCACATAAGGGGAAGGTCATGCCACTTTTTCAAATCATTTTGGAGGGTCATAAAAAATTATTACTGGCGAGGGGAGGGTCAAGTCTTTTTAGCCTAAAGGTCCCAAAACTCCTCCGGCGGCCCCTTAAATAAATAACGAACAGTCCCTAAAGCTAGAGAAACTGCATATATCAGACGTTGGACTGCAGGAGTGAATACACACACAGTAACACAATTAGCGCTGAGTTTATGCAGTAAGTTATTGGCCTTATTGAACCACAAAACAGAATGAATCTAAAAGCCAGACAGCTCTAGTGTCTTATGAATAATGATTTCTCAGCTAGATAATTTGATTTATCTTTGCATACTTTTAGCTAGTCTACTTTTTCTTCATTGGTGAATCGATTCCCAAGGTTGAGAGACAGCAGGATGATAGTACTCTGGGGTTTGTTTGAACTCTTTTTTCTTTATCAACCACTATGTAAGTGGAAGAGATTGAAGGAGGCACAGAGAGAGCTTGACATAAGCGTAAGATAGGATCCATCAATATCACAGTAGTGCTAATTATTTTCATAGCTAGTGATGTGATGGCACAGGTGCTTTGTCTCCTTTACTCCTCCGTCCCTCTCAGCTTCATCCCATTTAATACCTTGCCGACAGTGTATCACAGTTACTGTGCAGCTATTCCTCTTCATCAGTAGATTGACTATTGATGCCTTTTGCCCACATGAACCATCAGTCTGGCCTGTTAACCAACACAGAGACAGAAAAAGGAGGTAAGTGGACTCAGAAGCAATTTTAGTGGCATTGTGTTGAACCACTGGTTGCCGCTTTCGGGGGTTTATGACAGCCAGGGAGGCCTTGTCAAAGAAATAGGATGCTGTAATTCTTCTGACAAGTACAGACAGACACAATACAACTGAAGCACAAGGGCTGTGTATCAATATGCAATGGGGTAAAGAAGCCTGCATAGTGTGTTTTGTGACTGATTCCATGAAGGTGTATGTATACATTGTCAGAGAGCATAAGATAAACAGTGGATATAAGAAGAATGTGTTCACTGGCGTATCTTTTCCAAAAGTAGGGTTCCCTTTATACATGACAGAAATATCAAAGGCCTGTTTGATCTCACTGCTGGCTTTTCACCCTCCGAAACAAATCGACACGGTTCAGGGCTTTTTCTTTTCCTGAATAGCTGCTTGTTGGAGTTTTGATGATGAAATGTTGCAGTCTGTTCAATCCCTCATGCTCTGAATTTCTCAGCTCCTCCCTTCAGTGTTTCTTTTTTTTACCAACTCTCTCTCTCTCTCTCTCTCTCTCTCTCTCTCTCAGGTCTTGCTCACTTCTTCTACATGGTTCAAGACCTCACCTCATGTGGAAGTACAGCTATTTGTATCTGGTTGTGCTTCAGAATGGCAGTTAGTGTGTGGAATAGAAAGCAGATGTATGGGAGCGTAGGAAAGAGGACAGTGGAAACAGATAAAAGTTACAAAAAGAGCAAAATGTAGAGCAATATGCCAGCTTAGTTATTTCCAAATGCTTGCCATCACACCCCCATCCTATCTTATTGCCACACACTCCCACTGTTACAGGCTCTTAACAGTTCCGTCTGGTCTAAGTTACTCACAGTGTGCTTAATGTCCACCAATTAGGCCCAGGCTCATTTTGGACTGAGCATGTCTGATTATTTGTCATTTGTCCCACCAGAGCTGTGTTGCTGGTCTCATAACTGATACTTAATTGGCTAGGAGACAGAACACTGGGTCTATATGGGTGCTTAGGCTAGCTACTGACTGATGATGATGGCTAGTGTGGAGACTGAGAAAGCCTATCTGTGGGGTAATGGAGACTGAATGGATGGTGCCCTGCAGATGTCTTATGTTTTCTATCTAGCCAACATAAGCCCTCACGTACTGGAGGTACCTATTAGAGGTGTGCAGAGTACATGGTGGTGTCTACACTGTGATTAAAACTAAACATGGCAGCAGCCACAGTGGGCTGCATGAAACTGGAGAGTCAGTATATTTTGGACAGGACAGACAGAGAACAACTTGCCAGACAGATAAATGAACATAAACCTTCTGTAAACAGGGCACAAGAAGAGTAAAGATGAGAAAAGTGGGCATGTAGCCACTTTAATTCCTTGTGGACCAAACTAGGTGAGGAAACACTCCACAAAGGTGCACTTTAGCAAGGCACTGAAAGGTACCCTGGAGTTTTTTTGTAAACAATCACAGTTATGTTGATTCATTGATGTTCAAAACACATTATGTGTGTCTTTGAGATCTAAAATGTGTTGAATGTGCAGAGTAAAGCATTACATTCATTAAATAATTACACAGGGCACCTTAAACTCCCAGTGGACCTGTTCATTGGCCAACAGTGGACAGCCTTGGATGTGAATTTATGTGACTGCATGAATGTGATGTGCAATGCTGGAAAAGAAGATGAGTGCTCAGCCAACTTTCCCTGGGTAAATAATGGTTTAAAAATAAACAGAGGGTGGCCAGGTTGGTTCAGTGGGTAGAGCAGGTGCACATGTACTGAGAGGGTCCGTGTACTTGGTGGCCAACGGATTTTCGTTTTGAAAGGAAAAAAACAAAAACGAAAAACGGCCAGTTTCCCAATTATCATTAGTAAATAGGAAAACAAAAAACGGAAAACAACCCATTATTCGTTTTTTGTTTTGATATTAAAAAACGGAAAACGAAAAACAATCTCGTTATCCGATTGTCTTTGATGTATTTGTAGATGGAACTCGGAAATTAAAATATGTGTGTATAAGTCGTATACCTTAATTTTGCATTGGTATTTTTTTCGTGAGCCGGAAGTTACTCCCGCCACGCCAAGACCCGCCCTTCAATAGCATTTATTGGCCAGTACCGCCTGTAAGATCCGTTCTGTGCATGCGCATAATTACGTAGTAGAAAACTAACAATGTCCCTGTGCGATTTGTAACCATAGACTGTATATAAGTAACATGTGTCAACACTTTACGACCAAACATTACAACTTTTTTATTAAATCTTTTTTTATTAAATCTTTATTATACAATAGTCATAGCTACAAACATTCGACATAGCGGAGCATATATAGCTAGCTATGTACGTATATAGCAGGACTTTGTACCGTAAAAAATCACCAATAAAGGCTTCTAAACCAAATACTAAACATATACAAATACAGTAAAGTGACCGGAATTAGGGGTGAAATGTCCAGCATTGAGCTACATAATAGTTTGCTAGGAGTATGCTGGTCTCTCACAGAGATCTCATTTGTAGCCCTGTTTTTACCTGATACTTTCATAGAAGTACAAACACATGAAGTGAGAGGTATACACATGCTTAAACTTTATTTAAAACATGGTTAACCTGAAGCAGGACGGAGTCATGACTTATAACACCAAAGCAAGGCTTCTAGCTCAGGCTAGCTAGCGTTAGCAAATTACCTTCAAAGTTGCAAAGAAATGACGAAACGTAAAATTTGAAGCCTTTATTTAATTTGCTACATGGTGTTGTACTGGATGGCCGGACGACCTCCGTATATCATTAACAGATCCTTTAGGCAACTCCAGCAAACACCTTGTAAACTTCATCTTTGCCATCATAACGGTCTACTGTCACTGTCTAATGTTTTCTTCCGGTAACCGGGAATGTCCAAACATCCTTATGCCAATGCGTGCATAGAGCTGTGAAGTTTGCCGGTGCTCGCGCAAGCGTAGAACTGATCAGGCAGTGCACAGAACGGATTTTACAGGCGGTACGGATCGGGTACTGACAAAGGAATAAGATTTATACACACATTTTAATTTCCGAGTTCCATCTACAAATACATCAAAGAAAATCGGATAACGAGATTGTTTTTCGTTTTCTGATTTTTAATATCAAAACAAAAAACGAATAATGGGTTGTTTTCCGTTTCTTGTTTTCCTATTTACTAATGGTAATTGGGAAACTGGCCGTTTTTCATTTTTGTTTTTTTCCTTTCAAAACGAAAATCCGTTGGCCACCAAGTACACGGACCTGAGAGGTTTATGCCTCGACGCAGAGGTCCAGGGTTCGAATCCGACCTGTGATGATTTCCTGCATGTCTTCCCCCTTTCTCACCTAACTGTCCTGTCAAAAATTAAAGGCGGAAAAGCCAGTGTTTTGCTAATTGGGACAAATGGCCTGCCTCTGCAGATAAGACAGCACAATGCAAACAGATAAACAGTCAGACTGATAAGACCCAGTAGATCAAGCTGAGAATAACTCGATCTGGCTTAACAGACAAGTGAAAGAAGCAGAGGCAGTGGGAATAAAGTGCTGATATGGTGTGGAAACGAAGGACAACAGAGGCTTGGCTGTTTCCAGAAATAAAAAAAAGTAGCCAATATGTGAGAAAAGAGGAAAGCAACGGTGGAGAACAAGGGGTCATAACTGCTCCAGCTTGTATGAAACCAGACGAAATCTGTTAATTTCCAACTAATTTCACACCTCGCTTCCATGTCCTCGCCTCTTTGGCTTCTTCATCTAACAAGTCCTGTATTATTAAGGAACATGAACATATTCTCCGGCCCACTTTCCCATGTACTGTAACCATAACAACCAGGGGAGGCAGCATTATTCTGCTATTTCACCCTCCACGTTTGCACTGTCTGCACTCTATTTGACTAGAGGTCATTGTTTCCTTCTTTTTTCTACCTCATTTGGAGAGTCCAGCTCCCATGTCACACAGTCCTTGTTTCTGCTAAAGCTAGAGGATGTGAAAAGCCACGTGCTGTTACTGAACCAGCTGCTTTTTTTAACTGCCAGGAAACAGCTTTGACATGGTTAGCAGGTAACATGCAGATGTTTTCTCGCTCTGACCAACCAATAGGAGTCAACAGTGCAGCAACCAAGAAGGAGATGAATCAAATGTTTTGCCCATGTGCTGTCCATGCACCCTCACCAAGGATGTATTAAAAGAGTGAGATACAACTGCCTTGCTTCTTACCTACAGACCACCATTATAAAATATTACAAACTAGAGGAAACATGACTCAAATCTACTCTGTACTATGCATTTTTAAACATTTTTACAGTTGCAAAACATTCTGAGAGCCAAGAGGTGACAATACTGTAGGAGCCAGACTCTTAAGCTTTGTGAGCGTGTCTGTGTATGTGTGCCATCAATGGAGACTCTTGTCATTGTGGTATTCACGCACTGCCATGGGACCAAAAGAGGCATTGAACAGGGTAAAGGGAGAGGCTGAAAATGGATATAGATAAGAAGCATAGGCGACCAAAGAAAAGACACAGAGAGACACACATGGAGGAAAGTAAAGCTGTGCGAGTAATACCATAGCCACTCTTATGGAACTTAAAAGCAAAAAGGTCAGCTTGTCTGTTCGAGAGAAGCATTCCTCCGGGCTCCACATCTTGATCTTTTACCCACCTTGTTTTCTGCGCCTGTTTTTAACCACCCTCTGTTTTCCAGCCCTCCCAGGCAGCAAAGGGCAGTTGCTTAAGGATGGAGACACCTGTACTATGCCCAGGACAACCTCAAAGGGGGCAATAAAGGACAATAGAGGGATTCTTTCACAGGACGAACCCATATTGTATACACAAACGGCTACATGTATATATTTCCTCCTCTGTCTTTAAACTTTCTCCTCTCCTCAAGGAGAGTATCCTCTGCCAGACAGACAGCAGACTGGATGCTACGTATCTTTTTTTTTCTGCTATTCTCCCTCTTTCTCTCTGTCCCTCTCTGTTCACTGGTGATGTCATTGATGCAGAGATAAATATATTATGCTTTAAAGACGGGACAGTCCGCAGTGCAGAGAGGTAGAGGAGGAAGATGGAGGGAGGCTTAGCAGAATAAAAAAAAGTGTCAGATAGACAGACGGACAGAGCAACTTAGTTTTAACCAGGCTCTGCTCCAATGGCGCGTGCTTGCTGCGATGCATGACAGACAAGAGAGAGGGTGAGTGGCAGAGAGAGAAGAATGGGGAAATAGCGTTCTGTCAGTTCATGTTTTAAATATGGCTCACTGCTCAGTCACAAATCACTGGGCTAAGCCTTAGTGAAATCAACAGAAGGGATCCTGTGGTAGAGATTTAAATAATGATCTACAGCATTTCCACACACACGCACACTCAAATACATGCACAACAACGGCCCTCCACGTGCACACAGGCATTCATAAACTTCGCCAAACACAGAGAGAAAGAGCAGGCTGGGTTTGGGCACGTGCAGATGTCTTGAGGTAGAGGTGATTTATAGCCCACCAGCTCATCCCGAAATGAATTCTCCAGTGAATCATTGCACCTGCAGAGGTGAGGGCAGACAGGGATGTGTCACTAGCTGTTCCTTTTGTTCGGCCCTATGTGACTTTGTTTAGGATTTGTTTTTGTCTTCTCTCTATAGTACATTTTACATATACAACTTTGTTTTTCTTTCTGACACGACGACAGGCTGGTGGATGATGAAGATGTGGATTGGATAAAGCAAGAGGCAGCTGACAATAGTCCTCCTTATTTTCCATTACACTTTTGTCAATGGTGCGCTGAAAAACATGTTATTTGCATTGCTCATTCCATAGATGCCCTGAATTATAAAATCACTTCCAGCCGCAGTGTCACATGTGTGAGCAAGCTTCCTGGTTTTAATAAGAACACTTTCTCAATGGGATGAGCTCTGTTTTTGATAAGTGTGTATGTATATGCAGCGGTGCAAAGCAACTCTTTTTAAGCCTAGTTTTGAGGGGGTTGGGCCGGCCTAGTCCTTTTCTTGGGTGTTTGTTTCAGTGCAACAATAAGAAGTAGACAGAAACTAAACCAAACTACTTCAGGGATAAGGGCTATCATTCATTTACCATCACAAATAACAAATATCCTTGTTATCAGCAGCACGCCACTCTCCTCTCTTCCTCCTCCATTCTGTCTTCCTGGCGACTGTTGTCGCTGGCTCATATTAGATAAGGCCGGCCTTCTTGACGGTTGGCAACCGATAGCACCTGTGACAACCTGTGATGTGACACTGATATAAAGTTAATAGTATCTTTACCATGACAAGCAGCAACCTAAAATTGCTGCTTACATGTTAAGTCCATAAAATACTTTCCATGTGCGTGGCTGCGATGGGTCTGTGTGACATAAATTTAACCTTCTGTCCATGTCCATGAGGGTCTGCAAGGAATGTCCGTATGGAGCCCAAAATGTCTGAACATCTGTGTACACATCCACCGTAGTATAAACAGCTTTATGGATTATACCTGCCCTTTAATGCACTAGCACTTGTGCATTTTGAATTAGGACTTCTAAATACAATGGAGTGTCTTTGTATTGTGGTATTGTTACTTTTACAAAGGTAAAGGACCAGAGTGCTTCTTTCACCTCTGTATATGCACATATATAGTGGTATATGTGTTTCTGGCCCATATGTTGTAGTTCATGCAGCCAAGTGTGTGTTTAACATAGTGAGAGTGTAAACCATATTCATTCTCTTGTTTTGCAGCACAGCCCTCTCTGCCCCCTATTTGCTGTGTCGTCAGCTGCTGTGTCCTCATCCTCGGTGCGTTTAAGTGCTGAGTTGTGTTAGTTTAAGCCCAGATAGACCACAGGCCGGTACACATATTTGTTCAAAAAAACGCAGATGCAGCTCAACGTGGCCACTCTTGTCTGAGTGTGCTGGGAGTGGGAGGACTAAGGAATTTGCTGAAGGATTTTCTGCCTCTCTGTCGTTAATCACGATGCTAATTAAAGTTTACTGGCTAATTGTGGCTGAGATAGTGTTTTTGTATGCTACCTGCTTGCTCTGTGCTAGTGCCTGGCTAATTACAGAGCTAATGGTCTATTGGTCTGCTTTACTGTGGACCCAACTCTAATGCATGAACAGTAAAGTGATGGATTACAGTCCTGGTCCCGCCGGAGCTTCCCAAGAGGTTCAGGATTTTGCTCCAGCCCAGCGATGCAACTGGAGCATTGAAATTCATCTTGTCACTCAGCACCTTAGCGGCCGATATTTGTCATTTCATGCCAGCTCATAAGACTTCTTATCAACCTGTAGTCGTACGTACAGTTAATCCACAGACACACATGTACTGGCACGTAACAGCAGACTCCGTTTATGCATGGACACTCCTCTCCAGTCAGGTTATAACATTAACACGGGTACTGACAGGCTGATATCCTGAGGCTGGCGCCAGGTGTGTGTAATATTTGTGCATTTACCAGCCATAACAATGATTAACAGTGTTAATTGGGCACAATGAGACTCTGATTATGCTCCAGGATGACAAGGAGCTGCTGGAAAGCTGTCAGAGTGCTGTCGGAGCGTTGAGCTCTACCTAGACATCATGCCTGACTTCTGTCTTTGCAAATCCCAGCAGATCAAGTCAGGGCGACACACTGCTCTTCAAACGAAGAGTGTTTCTTTGTGGGTCTTTGATTTAACAATTGCCAGTATCACCTTGTCTGTGGAGTATCAGTGTTTTTGTGTGTGCAGTATCTTGCAGTAAGTTTGCATGCTTGCAAGGACAGACAACGAAATGTTGTTAAAAGGCCAGTGGCCTGGCAAGGCAGCTGGACCTATGAGAAACAGCGTAAAAGAGACATAAAGTACATATTACACACCAATGTCATATTCTCGATCTCGCACTCCTGAATTCCTTTCTCATCTTCATGCATGCTGGAGCTCAGCGATGTAACACGGTTTTCAACCAGCATTCCTAAGAAACGAAAGCAAACAACTTCCTTTGAAATCCTTTTCATTCAATACATACATAGTCTGGTATTTTAAAGAACTGATCTAGCCTGGGTCTTGGATGTGTAATTCATGCAGAAGTCTGAGGTTATTCAGTTTGTTCCACGCAAAAGCGCAGGGACAGCGCTCTCAGAAGGCAAGCCTATTATAAACACGGCTTTCTTTAAATGCTCCTCTGTGTGTGTGTGTGTGTGTGTGTGTGTGTGTGTGTGTGTCAGCGTGCTCGTGTCCTTTGCCTTTGTAATCAGATCTCTGTGATGTCTTGACTGTTTGTCAGAAGAAACCAAAGCCCTCTGTAGGCAACAAATGATAAACACGAGGGTAAAGTGAAAGAAAAGAGAGAGAGACCTATTTGAATAAGGGATTCCTCTTTCTTCACTGCATGTTTTGAAGCTCGGGAGAAGCCTGGTGATCGGATCAAGGATGCTGTAAGAAATGGGATAAAGGAAGGGAGGGGAGTGGCAGGCGGGAATGAGATTTTCCTCTCTGGGAATATGTAAGATTCCATCACTTGTGCACAATGACAGTGACACTAAGCTTATCATCATGGCACTACTGCATGTGTGTGTGCATGGATGTGTGTGTTCAGAGCTTTGTATCACATACTGTCAGAGCTTTCCTGACAAATAATACAATAAACAGACCCACACACACGCTGAGGCACACGCATTTCTAATAGCAAATCATGTTTGAGTCCTCATCCACCGTATCAGATCCTTGATTGAATTAGATCAGCATGTTTTGGCCTTAAGAGGATTTCTCCACATGCATTTTGTATGAGACTGTAATCAACACTGTTACTATCACTGCTGCTATTCAGGGAAGAGGATTATTAGGGTGGATTACAGGCAACTATTTAAGAGATTCTTCCCAAAAAAGCATCATATACTGTACTACCCACAGTGTGAGCATACATTGCAGCCAGAGGGAAAGAAATGATAAAACGGCAACAACAAAAAAGTAGTGAAGAAATTGTGCTTTTGGCATCTTTTCCCCTCTCTGATATATAATAGCTTTGATAAAAGATTAGATTTTCCTTGCAATTTTAGCCCAGTTAATCCTTTTCTATATGTGTCTCCACTTTAATATCCACTGTTAACTACGTGTCTGTGCCCTTACTGCAGTACCCTGCCTCGCCCCGCTCCGCTGTCTGACGTATTGATCAGGACATCCTCAAGCTCTCTGCATTGTGGTTCCCTGGAGCCCAGACGCTCTACACAGCTCTGTGCACGGTCTGGAAGTGTGTACTGAATTGAATAATTTGTTACGACCTTCAGTGTTAACCACAAAGCTGTTTACATACATGCTGCAGATGAGATGAGTACACTTACCTGTGCAAACAAACTCGCACAAAATCATCTTTTTTTTCCAAACTTGTGTTCTTCTTCTCTCCTTTTGGCTTTTATCTTTTATCAGGGTGTCTGTTTTTAATTCTCTGGTTAGACTACAAAAAGCAGATGCGAATTTATCTCCCTCTCCCACTCCTTTGCTCTGGCTGATCCCCGTGGTGAGTGTGTACCTGCCTCCTGCCTCCTACTCTCTTTGGAGTAATTACCTGAAGAGGCAGAGAAATGAGAGGGAACACCTGACCTTTAAGTCGTTATCAGCCCGCAGGCCTCGGGGGGATGACACAAACACACGCACACGTCCTCACATCATACACAAAATGCAATTCAAATCTGTCTGGCATGCAATTCACATAAACACACACTCACACAAATAGTGGCAGAAAAACAATAATGAAACACACACAGTCTGCTCACACATACACACACAATCCTTTTCTCTTGGAAACGAATAGTGGTGCATACAGTGGTGACAGGCCATCTCTGTGAGGGATTCATTCACATCAGCCAGGCGCATATGGCAGACCTTAATTACACTTGTCCACAGACGCACATAATTGATCATGTAATCAATTAATTAATGTGGGACCCCCTTGTTTGTGGCCCATGAAGGCCATTTGCTTTTACAGGTCATTAAAATGATGGAGGGAGGAAGCAAGGTTATAAAAGAATATACTCGTGAATAAGTAATGGTAACAATAAGGTAGAGAAATAAAGGAGAGAAGAGGGTGTATAGTGTGAGTGTGTGTTTGAAAATGCCTGGAGATTATTATCTATTCCTTTCATTACTCTCACAAGTACAGAACGCTCACACATGCACAAAACAACTGCAGATACACACAAATACCACACATACAAGGACAACCATGTCTACTCCCACCGCACAGCTGTCTACAACTTTAAGGAGTAATTGTCTGCATCTCCTGCACATGGCCTATTTTTTCTTTCGTCCCACTTGTTTCTTCTCCTCCCTCCATCTCACCCTTTTACATTTTCTTACTCTCAATAACCAACTCTACTCTATTTGTCAGTTTGACATCCAATTCTCATTCATACAACACCCATGTGTACCCAAGCATATTCACACACACACACACACACACACACACACACACACACACACACACACACACACACACACCATTCAGAGGAGGCAGGTGTGTAAATGTGTTGACGAATGGAAATTAATGAGGAAAAAGTTCTCATTTTTTGCAATTTAAAAGAAAAAATGTGATTATTCAAATCAGACTTGGCTTTCCAGCAGTGCAATGAGCTTGGTAGTCATTCATAAGGAGTAAGCCATGGAGAAGGAGAGAGAGATGTAAGAAACTCACTTTTTTTTAAAGGATTTCAACAAACCTTTCCAATGTGTCAGATAGTTTCCCTGGGGGGAAGGAGGATGGGGGGTAGATTCCTTTTAGCTGAAGAGAAGGAGGGAATTGTTTTCATGTTACTCAACACTTGCTGCAGAGAGCAGAGGAGACTGGAGCAGTGATTTAGGCTAACACATGACCGCTGTCTCATTTCATCAGTGTCCTGTTTCTCCCACATCACCCTGTATTCCCAAAATCCCTTCTCCTACTGCTTCATCGCTGACTTGTAGAGATAGTTGTACAGTATGTTTTTGTCCAGCTCCCTAAATCTTAAAGGCTATAACCTAAAAACAGGATTTTACATTCTGTGATTTTCAACAGTATAAAGATAATATACAAAAACACTGAAAACTCTTGAGACTTAAAATCCATCTAACCTATTTGAAAATCAAGTTAAAGGGCAAGGTTTTTTTTAACTTAATGGAACATAAACTGAGCTACATCACGTTCTGCATCACATGCGTAACTGGAACTGAAGTAACATAACAAATGTACTGATTTTAACCCAGCCACAATCTTTTCTTAACTTAATGAAGTAGTTTTGGTTTCTAAACCTAACCAAACTGCAACCTTTTCACAACGTAAACGACGTGTTTAAAACTTGGACCAGATATGAGGACAGAAAATGCCCCTGTGGGTCGTATTTCCTGCCACTGCTAGTGGCACTAATTTATGAAACGCTCCTATGGGTCGTTAGCCTACAAATCTAGACGCACCCTAGCAGCAGCAAATGTAATTTGCAGCCAGGGGGTCTAGCAACTCTCCATTGGCTTGCGAGCTGGAAAAACCAAACTAGCCTAACTAACCAAACTCTAGCCGGGCCAATCACTTTGTGTATAGAGTCGGTGGGCGGGCTTAACATAATGACGGCAGAGTTGTGACGGTTCCGCGTGAATTCCCTGCTACTTGAAAACAAAGAAGATGGCTGCTGCTGCTGGCGGCCTTTCGAATCGGCTTTGGCCGCAACTCTGGATGACTTGGAGTTAAGCTTTTCTTTGAGAAAAGAACAAATCACTGAAGTCATTCTTAAAAAAGGAAGATGTGTTGGGAGTTTTGCCGACCAGATACGGCAAAAGTTTAATCTATCAACTAGGGTTGCTCTGGTTGGTTGTAGCGCTATCCTATTGCGTGCAGAGGGAATTTGAAAGATAACCATTCATCCCGCCCCTCGGATTGAGCCCTGCCAATGGTGAGTTCCCAGACCCAACATCTTGATGTAGGTCTGGCTTGTCAGGCTAATGGGTCGTATTAGAGGGTAGGAATAAACAACCTATATCATTGTATGGTTTGGAGGACTTGTTGGTTTAGACTAAAAGTTCCTTTTGACCTTGGAAACAGTTGTTGACAGAACAATCTCCCCACAACGTCCATTCAGTAGCTGCTGTTGAGTTTTAAATCATAGTTGGAGCTTGCCAAGTTGTGATGGAATTGTAAATGTTACAATTTAAATTTTTCTTAGCACAAACACTTCTCTTCCATGTTGGCATAAAAGTATAGGCTAAAAGTATATTCTTTACCTTGGAAACATTTCACAAAACAATCTCCCCACAAGGTCCAGTCAATGGCTGCTCTGGAGCTTTTGATCGTATCACAAGGGGGCAAACTCCATCTGCTGGGGATGATTGTGAATCGAAAGCTCTAGGACTGCAATGGACCTTGTAGTGAGACTTTTCGTCAACGCTACACAAAGTGGCCTAAGAGAATAACTAAATGCTGCATTGTCAACCTGTCTCTATATCCTACACACATTTGAGAATCAACCAGAGGACGAATATCAGGATTCATGGTATGCTAGCACCCCCAGTTGTATATTTTTGGTTATTTAAGATTTTGCCCAAAGGGATTTGGACTATGTTCCCATGTGTCCATTCTATACTCACTGATGCATCAATAGCTCAGAATTGAATCTGGATTAAAAAGTTGTCTATATGTGTACAGTATTCACATATATCTAAATTAGCTGGATTTTTATTGACAAGCATGCATACATCTTAAAATGTGTCCTGCAGCTTTATAGAATAGTAATTAAACAATCTTTCATTCTCTTCTTTTCAATCATTCAATCATTATTCAATTTGTTCTATTGTCCAGAATAGCATATGTTTAATAGTCTTTGCTGCTGCAATGACCCAGTTTCTCCTGGGAGCTCATTAAACTTTCATCTTATCTTAACTTCTCTTGGAGCAAAACCTCAAGACTCTCCTGAGCTCACTCCAAAGTACGCCAGCACAGTGCAGCCGCAGTCAGGCACAGTGGCTGAAAAACACCTCCATGGTGTGCTACATTAACATCCCTGTCAGTGGAGACAGATGACAGCGAAGACTGTGAAAAAAAGGAAAAGAGAGCAAGAGAGAGAGAGAGAGGAGTCATTATAACTAGCAAAAGAGCTGAGTGACTAATGACCAATCAACTCACTGCTACTAAGTCAAACAGGGAGGAAGTTTGGGTTAACTGGTGCGTGGAGGGTTATTTGCACATTTGAGTGCTTAGGCCAATAATAAACACACAGACATCTAGAGTGCTTCGCCTGCCTTCTGCATGGCTGTTGTCACATTGATTTATGGCAATCCATCCTGCTTACATGCAGTCGATTTGTAATAACATTATCTACGGGCTAAAGAAATATGTCATCCACAATTTGTGTGAGAGTATGGACTAGTTAAGTGTTAACTGTTAAGTGTGTGTTTGTTTTGCACACCTGAAAGACAAAGTTAATTGCTGCACAGACACCTCAGGTCTTTTGAGAAAGCTGGAATATGTATAACATTGTGAACAGAGGAAAGAGCAAGAAAGAATCACTTACTGGATGGATCCCGAGGAGAGGAGAGGAGAGGAGAGGAGAGGAGAGGAGAGGAGAGGAGAGGAGAGGAGAGGAGAGGAGAGGAGAAGAGAGGAGAGGAGAGGAGCAAAACAGAATCTTTGCCACGATATTAAACACTGTCTTGCATATTAAGGCAAAGTGCCTGAAGAAAAAAAGGAAAACAATTGAAAAGAGGCTGACTTTGACAAGATAAGAGCTGCATAGAGCTGAGAGATAGGCGATATCAAACATAAAAACTATGAAGATATTAAAGCCTGAACAAACCAGATAGTACCCATTGAGATCAATGATCCCATTAAAGCCTCCAGTAGATGCGCCTTGTTAAGCTGAGGTTGGCCAGCACACCACATGACTAGTATTGACCATGCAGCAATACAGCTCCAATTTACTATATTGGACATTATGTCAATCACAAAATGATTATAACATATAGTGCTTTTTTATTATTAAAAGCCTATGTATCAAACACACATGCACAAGTAAATGAGGTGAGAGATTATGAGTGTAATCAATCAGCATGACTTTTTGAGCATGTGACAGAGTGTATGCTGAAATCAGTGTACTGCGATGACAGAGGTGCTGACATTTGGACTCAGATGGAAAGTACACTTGGAGGTAATTTCCTCCTCCAGAGCTAATTACAGTGTAAAACTAATAAAGTAGTTGCTATATGAAGCATTGGAAGTGTGTGTGTGTGTGTGTGTGTGTGTGTGTGTGTGTGTGTGTGTGTGTGTGTGTGTGTGTGTGTGTGTGTGTGTGTGTGTGTGTGTGTGTGTGTGTGTTAGTTCTTACAGGACGAGAATTTCATGCACTGATGTTCATGATAGGAGTTAGAGGGCAGTGGTCTGTGTGGTTGGAACAGAGGGGTGGAGGAAATGAATTAGGAGGATGGGAGAAAGGGCTGATGGGATTGCATGCTGTAATTTATGAATTTATGCAAACACTTGTCACCCCTCCACACCTGATCCTCCTGGCTTCCTTTGCAGTGTTCTCTCATTTCAGAGCCCAGTTTTTAATCTTATGATGAGTGTTGCTCCACATGTATTTGCACCTTTGGGGATATTTTTTTTGTTCCTTTAAATTATAATTGATTTCTTTTTGTTTGGGTCTTTGGAACAACTGCATTATACTGTGTGATGTGATTTTTTTTGACATGTTTTTCTTATATCAGTGGGGACTTCATTATGTGATGGGATATTCTGGTATACAGTATTATCGACCTAAATGAAACAGGTTGGTGTTTTAACCAATTAATATGCCCGACTTACAAAGACTTTTATTATACACTATCTTATCTCTACACTCCACATAAGAACGACGTAAGAACATCTCACCTCAAGTACACATCAAGGTTCCCTTCAGGTTTACTGCATGTTAACCTGATTGAGCACTTAGCCTCTGCATTTCTTTCAGTGTTTTCTCTTGTCATTTTGCTAAAGTGGGTACTTCAGTTGGTCACATTGTTTCTTATCTGCATTAGAAACATGTTACAATTGAGAATAGTGATATTGCAATCCTCGTAAAATCAAGGAAACTGGAATATTTCCACCTGGGGAAAAATATACGTTCACATAACGGAGGGCTCATTCTTATGTTCAGAAAATAAGAGTGCATTTTCTTCCTTTCAATTAAAAACTAATTAACAACTAATTATAATGACAATGACTCAGGGACTGAGAGTTGATTGTTTTTGTTAAACCTCAAGATGATATGTAGAAGGGTTAAACATGTAACAACTTTATACATGGCATCTGTTGTCATTGGGAAATGTGTTTCTGTAACACAAAATAACTAACAAATAGGCACACTGTCATCATGTACACACTCCTATGCTGTACAACATCTATCCTTTCTTTTTCACACTCTAGTAAGCCTGCATTTTAACACCTGCTTGCCCATCCAGCCTCCCACCTACACACGCACACACACACACACACACACACACACACACACACACACACACACACACAGAGTAAGACTGAAACCTCTGTCCACCCTTGAGCAAATGACAGTGGCAGAGCTGTCATCCATGAGAGGGGTGTCTCTCTTTCAGAGTTTGGTTCTATAAATAACTCAGACACTTACTATCACGACCATGACACAAACAAATCTGACAATCAGTTCATCATAATAGAATCTGGATACCATTGGGGGGCATCACCAAATGTGTGCTTGTTGACAGCTTGCAGAGTGACTTCTGCAATCTTCGTGACTCCACCCTTGCTGTAAACAGATGAGAATTAAAGCTACATTGTGTAAGAATTTCTCCCATCTAGCGGTGAAATTGTATATGACAACCAACTGAATATTACTTTCTACGGTGGCCGTATTATTCCAAGAAGTACGACTTTGTCCTTGAGTGTTCCTTTCAGTGTAATAATAGTTTTACGTTATTTTGGTACCATTTCATTGCTAACATCAGCTATCAGGTTCCCAAACATATGCAAGCTAATGCTAAGCAAAGTATCAGTGCTCGTTATTCTGTATATTGTACGAGATTAATAGTGTAAGGCAATGTTTACAGCGTAGGAGAGAAGCAACGGAGGTTTGTGTTTTTAATATATTTCTCTGAGCAGTATGAACAATGTCAATGAAACCAAAATTAGCTCTTAGTATCTCCATCGTTTACATGCAGCTGTTCTAGCTGTAGCTAGTCTGTGTTACAACTGCACGTGACGTGAGTTGTCTGCCAGGGAAATCACGACACATATGATTACGTTTATGTTACAAGGTAGACAATCCTTTTTCATCATTGACTCGAGGAAAAGTATCCTAGACGTCGTTCTAGCTTTATGCACAACCATGCTATAGTTAGCCAAGCAACTATAAAACTTCAAATTTACACAAATAGGCAGAATTACCTGTCGAGAAGAAAGCAGGCAACTTTGGTGTCCCTTTTAAAATCCTTGCTCCTTATGAGCTCTTTCCATCATGGAGAAGCCACTCCAATATTACCTTTGGTCTTGTTGCTTTGCCTGTCGCGTTGTCGTTTTAATTCTCTTTTTAACTTCCTTGGCGACTCCGTTACATGTCCTCGAGAATAGGCGCAATCCTCCATTTTCAACAGGCTTTCAAATCTGCCGACAGTCGCAAGTAATCTTCTCCCCCTCCCTCCCTGGCATTCGTCACAGTCAGTGAGGTATGTCCCTCTTTGGCTAATGTATTTTAAAGATGGAGGAGCGACATGGCGGCCGTCATTCGAGCGACTCGCTCATCTGTATTCTGAATGATTCTAAATGGCAGATTCTACGCGTACGAGAATACTTTGGTGGAAGTAATTACACATGAATGAGCACATATTTGTGAAAGAACAAAGGGGTTTTTGCTAAGAATAAACTCCAAAAATTACACAATGGAGCTTTAAAGCTGTACATCTAAAGCTACAGTGAAGACAGTGTCATTTTAAGTCTCCACACTTATAGGGCATTCAGAGGTGATGTAAAGAGGCTGAGAAACACAGGGAGAAAGTGTCTCAATATCAACTGTCCTCTCTCTCCTCCCTGAGTGTCAAAGTTCATGAGAACATGCTGAGGCAACAATGGGATTCACGACATGAAATTTGCATCATACTGTATAAGCAGGCTAGCATCTATATATACGCTTTAAGGGGTAGCATGTCAATCATGCATGAGTAAAAAGACACACACAGTCAAACATAACACTCCTTAGCTAATACTGTAGGCAGAGCCTAAATTGCCTTGGCAGCCTAGTGAGAAGGCTGGAGGGAAAGGTTTGTAACTAAATGAGTCTATTTGCAGCAAAGGGCATGGTCAGAGGGGCTTCGTGCTGTTTAGCATGACCAGCAGCACCCACCAAGAGTCAAGATGTCAATGCTCCACCACCCTCTAGTCACCTGTAGGGAGACCATTAAAAGTCTGGCATGTGTGTCCGTATGTGTGGTTAAAGAAGGAGGCTTTTTTCTCTTTTTTTCTTAAGCATGGTGCTACATTGCTGGTGGCATTATAGGCACATCACAAATCTGCGCAGCCCAACTTAAGAAAAATGTCAAAGTGAATTACCAGCCATTCTTTTCCCAATCCGATCCCTGGCTCTTGCTTATGTCACGCGTGATGAGGGTAAATGCACTTCTTGTTGTGGCTGCACTGTGGATATATTAGTCCTTTCGTTTCTAACATTGTGATAGACATTTAATCCGTAACATTATAACCAATGCACAGCTGGACGCATGTATGCTGAAGTCTTTCACCTTTGAACGTGGAAAGATGTTTTTCTCCTTGTGGTTCCTTTTATGGCTTAGTATTAGCTTATAGCCATTTTGTTGAATTCTTTGGCCAAATTCAAACTACATTTACTGTATATCTGCTGTGTGCCATATTTCCTTTTGTTGAAAAAAACAAGAACTTCCTTATACAGTAACTCTTTGTAAAAAATCTTTAAAAAAAAATATTTTCTTAGCACCCAACTTATTGGTCAAGCTCCCCCTTAGCACTGGGAGAGAAAAATCCTGATGCCAGCCATGTTTTTTTTTTCTCTATGTCTCTGTGTGTTTATATGTCCTGGGTTTATGTATCCATATATATTTGTTTGTTTTTGCTTGTCTCGTCCATCTATTTCCATCGATATAACTGTGAGTGTGTAAGTCTTCATGTTTATGTGCCCGCACGCATGTTAGTGTGTCTGTGTGTTGGTTATCATTGACAGAGCGCAGAATTTAATGAGAGAGATGGGAGGAAAATAAATATAGTGCCCTGATTTCATCTCATCTTTTTTATTGCCTCTCATTTCCATCCATTTATTGTGTGGGAGAGAGTGTATGGAAGCACAGAGAGAGAGAGAGATAGAAAATTCAAATCATTACACCCCAGTGTCAACATTAGTTTGTCTTCCTTTATTCCTCTGTTTAGCTTCATCCATTCCTCACTACAGCCGTGCACCGTGAGCTCTGTTTTTAACATTAGGACAACTGCAGTGAAACTATAACTCAATTCATGAAAGAAAAACAAAAAGTCTTTTCTGGTTAAAAACCAATTAATGAGTAAATTGCAAAGCACTCACAAACATAATGGATATATATTCCTGCAGAAGAGGTGACGTTTACAGCACATCTCCTTCTTCTTTGTCTACATTCTCTAAAGCAGCTACCCCCACCCACCCCCCACCCGACTCCCTGTCGTATTGTTAATTGGTTTGACATTTCCTGCCTCTGACCTAAAGAGAAACTGTCATTAGATGAGCTGACCAATAAGACTAGTGGAATGTGGTGTGTGTGCGTTGGTGTGTTTGATTGCCAGTCTGAGAGGTCACAAGCATTCCACATGCCGGATTGTTCTCATTTCCTTTCTCTCTCTCTTCACTTACAGCAGATAGGTTGGTAAGGAACTGTTTTCCTGTGCTAGCACGCCCACCATGCTATGTTGCTGCCTATTTGACAATAAGGCAGTGTCCGATCCAGTTGGCGGGGTCAGAGGTTCGCTGTTGGAATGAGAGACTGTGGGATTCCATCAATTCACAAGTAAAATGCACTGTAATTGAACATGGCAGAATAAAGTACAGGTTATCAAATAAACTATCTTGACCATCAGTTTGTAGAAATAAGACCCTGCTCTAAATAAAATAGTTATACACAAGGACTTCTTTGATGAAGCAGAAAGGGCAGGTTTTTCTTTTCGGCTGATAAGATTAAAACCAGTGATGCCAACCAATGATTCACCCATTCCCCCTCATGCAACATGCATGTGCTTGATGAAGGTGTTTGTTCACAGTTTTAAATGACTGCACCAGTATTACAGTATTAGCTAAAGAGTTTGAGCTAGGTTCCATTTGTGTAACCAACAAAATAGAATAGATACGTTGCTGTGCAGTGACAACCACCAATTTTAATTTAGAATTGTTGTGATAGGGATCTGGGCATACAAACCAGCTAAGAGGAAGGGAAGAATTGACTTTTAACTTTTTTTAAATGAACTGTTAGCTATGATGAAGCTGGTAGCCTGGAGGTCTGAGGAGATGTAAAGAAGTCACAAGTAAAAGTGTGAGAAGGGAGTGATAGAGTGTTTGCACAGGGAAACTTAGCCTTTGCATCATCCATTACAATCAAGGAACGTACAACTTGACAGGTATCGCTTAAATTATTTTTTCCTTCGCTTCAGTGGTGAGTCCTTGGCCTACTCCAAAAAGCCTCCGAAAAAATCCTTAATTATCATGTAATTCAGTGGCAGAAAAAACAGATATCAACAGCTGATTACATGTTGAACCACAACTTATTTTCTGTGTGCATTTCATTCCATAGAGATTCAAATTAGATGATTCTTTTTAGATGTAGTTATAAGGTGGCTGGTGGTGGGCTGCAGGAGTATTTTTCTTAATTAAAGCTGTTCTGTGTGTGAGGTCAGAGCCTACAACATTCGGACCATTACTCCAAGGAGCTGAGAATCAATGCAGTGGGAGAGGAGCATTCTTCTTTTTCTTTTACTCTATCGATTCTCATTAACCTCCACCCATTCACCCACAATCCACTGCCACTGTCCAGTACGACGAGGACAAGCATGCACGAAACGACAAGGAAGGGAATTCACGAATTTTGCGAGCACATATGTCTGTGTGTGGGTGGATGTGTCGTTGGGAAAGAAACTGTATGTGTTATTTTTGATAATCATCATTTTTCCTGAGACACATCATGTGCTCCTGTTCACTGCCTGTTCCCTCACATTGAACCCACTCTCTGGCTGCCGCACAGCTGCAAGTGAGAAAACGGTACGTGAAAGTATGTACCGTGTTTCGCCTCAAGCCCTTCTCTTGATCTGTACTGTGCTCTAAGTTCACTTTTCCCCCCAACTCCTCTATCAAGCTGTGTTGTAAGTCAACAGCATTTCTGCATTCCTCTTGGCTATAAAAACGGGACTAAAAGGACACTTTTCATTCATCAAACATACATCACAGTCTCAGAAATGACACATTTTTCATTACCTCCATCCCCTCTCTCTCTCTCTCACTCTCTCTCTCTATTACTCTCTCTCTCTCTCTCTCTCTCTCCCTCAGTCACTTTCTTTGGCCATTTTGTAAGTGTTGCTTTAATATACTGTGAGGTGCAGCGATTGAGGGAGTGGGCAGGAGCCCGGGCCTTTAACTTGTCTCTCGGTATATTATATGTGACATGTTTTACAGCCGTCTGCTTTGTTCACCACCTCAATCTTTCTCAGAACAAAGACACAGTTAAACCCAGGCAGTCTGTGTGAATGTTGACATCAGAATACAGCAGTTTTAAGTACATGTGTATCTTCTACATTAATCGAGTTGTGGTGGCCCTCCATAGCAGCAATATTGCAAATAGAAACAGGTGTCATTTCTCAATCTCCCAACAAATAATAACAGCACATAAATTGTGGCGCACATGTTCAAATAAAAGCTGATAAACTGCAACAGCAACCACAAACTCTGTTTATGGAGAGGGCGGAGTAAGGTTGATGATTCACCTTATGCAATTTAGTTTGTATATTTCTCCCTCTTGGTCATATGATTGATGGTCACACAGCATCAGTATGATATTATGAGTATCATCACTCATGCAGGCAAACTGACGGGAAAAAGGGGCTGCTGGGGCTTGTGTCTAATGATGTAGCAATACTAGCAATATTCTTCACACACACACACACACACACACACACACACACACACTAAACTGTGTCCAAGGCATGCACTGTTTCTGTGTGTGTTTGCACCTACAAGGTTATATGGGAGAGTAGTGCATACATATATTAGACCTGGACCTGATCATGTATTCGACAACAGCACTGCAATCCAGCAGAGTCCTGGGACTTTTTACAGCACATTTTTCTTTGATAATAAAATAATGGGCATTATTCAGGGCACGGTTATCAAATCTGTCTTATAAATTGTATACAAACACACATCACATATTCAGTGACATATCCCTTCCTCTGTATGCCCTCTGATGTTTCCCACTCTATTTTCTCTGTTTGCTGTCTGTCCAGGGAGGACTCGTATGAAAGGTCCTCAGCCCAGGGACATGCCCTGTTAATAGCCCCTCTAAATGAAGTCATCCATAACGTTTGAACCCTTCCATACACACACACACACACACACACACACACACACACACACACACACACAGAGATACACTCACACATGCATGCACACATTCTCCTCTGTTTGCCCCAGGACATTTTGGAAGCAGAGTCCGTTGGGATGGGGTTGTAGAAAATGTATATTTGACTGGATAAGAGAGGAAATGATTGAATGAGAGGCCTTGGAATGGTAACAGAGACAGACAGATTGAGTTTGATTAAAGGTTAAAGGGGGTGAAAGACAAGTCCGGGTTTAGCAGGGCAAGAAGAATGGCAGGGGATAGACAGGAGTAATGGTAAAAGTCCTTCACAAGAATGAGAGAGAGACATTGTGAAGGAAGGGTGATGAAGGTAAAGTCTACTTCTAGAGGACCAAACCTATTTTTAGGGTTCACATGCCTATGCATATTCATTTAGATTAGTTTGAAACAGTCATTAAATCAAGATGCAAAATTTGCATCACAAATGCATCAAACAATCTAATGAGATATTTTTGGAATCAGTTTCTCAGGAAACTTTGCTCTGAAAGTCTAAATTTGTTTCAGAACTTTGGAAATGAATATCAAAGCTGGCCGCACAAACATGTTTTTAGGCGGAGCAGAGTTCTGTGGGCGTTGTTCCAGCATTGCAGCTGCGTTACGTCACCGAGAGCCGGTGTTTCTGTTCCTGGTCCTTCTCTGAATATTTCACACTGCCGTTTGCTCCTGGGCTCTCTCTGAGAGAAAGGGAACCATTATAAATTGCGCTCTGCCACATCGCCCTACTTCCCACTACGTGCCTTCTCATTCTTCCTCCTTCTATACCTATAAATCTCTCTATCCATGCCTCTCCATTCTCACCCACACAGTTTTTTCTTTTTTTTCAATCTCTGACTCTCAGTGTCCGTCCCTCAATTCTCTATCTCTGCTAACACCTTCTCCCTTCTTCCCAGTCAGAGCGGCAATGGGTCTGAAAGATGTATGTGATGTAATCCAAACAGACTGCAGTTCTGTGTCAGGGATGCCGCTCCCTCCACTGCTGCCCCCCCCCCCCCTCCCCCACAATCCACCTCCACCTCCATCCTGCAGTCTCTGTTCAGACACAAGGAGGCA
Organism: Sander lucioperca; assembly: GCF_008315115.2. Classification (NCBI taxonomy): domain Eukaryota; kingdom Metazoa; phylum Chordata; class Actinopteri; order Perciformes; family Percidae; genus Sander; species Sander lucioperca. Next base: position 12,185,483 of record NC_050177.1, read on the forward strand.
TCCCCTCTGTGTCTCGCTGGCTCTGCTGCGCTTGTGTTACACCTTTTAATAGGAGATGTCTGTTGAATCTGCCTGTCTTTTCCAGGCCAGGACCCATGTCTAGTATTTACCGAATCAGGCCAAATTATTAGTGCATATTTCTTCTTTTGGGGTGTGGGGTCAGTTATCAGAAAACATAAAGTTGTTAAAAGATCGTCAAGATCACATCGTTCTGTTTTACAATGACATTTAGCAGTCTTTAGTCTTTCGTTTTTTGGGCAAAAAGGAGAATCTCTACATTTTGGATGAAAGTGTTGCGATCATTGTCAGTACTCTGTTGAAACCTTATGGCTTTAATATTTCAAATGTACTAGAAATGAGTGGCAGATCGTTCCATGGCTGACCTTGTGAACTGTGGTGGCCCTCAGGGCTGCAGACAGGTGCTCGGCTGATCAAAGGCTCCAGTGAACCTTTGTACCTGCGCCTTCTCCTCTTTTCATCACTCTCTTACTAACTTTCTCTCCCTCTCAGGAGGAGGAAGCAACCGAGTGTGTCTTGTCAAAGAGCGACAACGCTTTTATCTGTTCAAATAAAGACAGGCAAAAGAGTGGGGGAGAGGGAGGGAGATGATGTGGAAACAAAAATGTGTTTATGCAGGGACCAGGAGGATCACTTAAGAGAGAAAGAGAAACCAATAGAGAGAGAGAGGTAATGCAAAGGGAAGAAATGGAGAAAAGGAAGCAGATATTTTTAAAAGCCACACCTCTCTCCATCACAACACACCTACTCCTCTGCACACACTTCCTCTCCATGTTAATTGTGTTTAAGGACTTACCCTGTAAAGCATCCTCTTTGCATCTCAGATGATTGAATGATTGAAGTTTCACCTCCATCAAGACAGCTTTTCCCTTGCGTTTTTAAATCCTTCCTAGTCCACATATCTATTTCTTGTCTCTTTCTTTTTCAATATCAACCAGTTTATCTCACTCCTGAAAATGTGTTTGCCTGTGACTTTTGAGCGAGATGTACTAACAGTGATTTCTGAAAGATTATGTTACAGTAGCACAAGTTTACCTTCTCTTCTTCGTCCCTCTCTCTGTTGTGTGCTCCACTCATATTCACATCTCACACTTTTTCTACATTTCTATAATTAACCCACTGAAGCATGTTCAATAATTAGTCTGCCAACAAAAATGCATCCATACTTACATTATGTAAAATTGTATACCAGCATTGGTTGAACAAACTGAATTAAAGCTATTCCTTTAACATTTTTCTTCTATGTTTGCCATTTAGTATTGACTCCTTATTTAAGTGCATACTGCTGTTAGCAGTATGAACTGCAATAAAGCTTAAATATTTAGGCCATGCTCTGTGAATATGGGGCAATGATGTTCATTAATCTAAATCTGTTGCAGGCCATGAAACCAAAATTATTCCTCAGTAATCTAGTGGCTCATTGTCGTGGTTGCAAAGGTCTGAGCTAAGCACAGGCTCACGTAGATGCAAACAGACACAATGCTTGGACTTTAATACAGGGCATGCACTAACATGATCAGCAATGAATAATAAGACATGCAAATATAAGCTTATTCATTAGCACCTCGGCACATACATACTTAAATATTCCCAGACTGTTTTCTATACACGCATAATTTCCTTTGCTCAAAACGACACACACACACACACACACACACACACACCACAAAAATGCACATTATTCCCCCGAAAAAAACGATTTGGGTCAAGTGCTGGATGTTGTCCGTATGGCTCTGGAATTGAGTTGTGGCTTTTTAACAGATTGGATTTACCCTCTCATCTGCTCATGGACAGGCACTCACTGTAGTTCACATAATGCGTTGAGCGAGTGGATTGAGCATTACAGGAACAGGAAGAGAACTTGACTACACCTTTCAGTGAACTTTCTGAACAGTTGGCAAGAAGGCAAGCAGACGTAAGCTTTTGGCTGGCAAAAATTTGATTGTCATATTTTACTGCTTTTGTACTTAAAATGACATGGTCTTGTGCATCAGTATACCTCATATTTGAATTTAAAAGTGTAAGAATGATGGACCTTTGCAAATTTAACTGATAGTCTATATAGTATATATTATTCTCGCATTGCCACACCTTCCTCCGCAGTGCTGCGGAGGAGGGTCTGGCTAGTCCACACAGCATTCCGAGATGAAAAAAAAAAACATTCTTTGGTTTATTGGCATTTCTTTAAACCAATCACAATCATCTTGGGTGGTGCTAAGCGCCGGACAGAGCCGTGCTGCCGCTGCAAAATAGCTTTGGAAAGGAACTTGTTTTGCTGGAACACGTGTACGTTTAAAAGTTGTTTTAGTCGTGCAACAGAAAACTCAGATTGGATAGATAGTTTAGCTAGCTGTCTGGATTTACCCTGCAGAGATCTGAGGAGCAGTTAACCATAGTCATCATAAATCCACTGGAGTTTAGAATGCCAACACAAAGGAAGCTCTACATAACGGACACCGGCCAAAATGAAAAACATCCGGCGGAATTTCCAGCGGCACCGGAGCAATCCCAGAAGTGGAACATCGTGTATATAGACTAAGTATATATGTATATTTAGGCACTTTCTTGCTAAATTTTTACTTCAAAACTTTTGATGAAGTGTTTACTTCTAATGTGTCCAGGTTTGACTGTATCAGTCCTGGTATATTCTTGTGGGTTATTCTATGAAGCTGACAGGTAATCGTTTAACTTTTGTCCCCCACACTCTATTTCAGTTGGTTTAACATGTCAGAAGGAGTACATCAATGTGGCAACAGCCCTCTGATTCACCTTGGCAGATTCCATCACAAGGGAAAACAATACAGGCTTTTTTGTTGTTGTTTTTTTAAACAGAACAAGTGGTTGTCGACAGGGTTAAGAAACCACATGGAAACAGTTTCCCGGCAACTAAAGCTGCCTTTTCTTGTCTCTGTAACCCATGTTCTTTCTTTTTATTTCCCAAAAATAGACCACTACAATGAGTATATTTTTTTTATATTTAACTAACCTAAGTTTTTATCAGTAATGAGAAGTGTAGTATAGTATCTATATATATATATATATATATATATAGTAATATAGTATGCACATATAACTTCTGTAATTTCTCAAAGTTTCAACCTGTTGCACATACAGGAGCTTTCTGCCTTTGACCTGTCAATCATTGCCTAAGTCATATCTAGATTTACATTCAGATCTAAGATCAGAAATATAAGATTCAGTCGCTTTCCTTTGTTTCATTTTTTCATAGAATGTACACTGTATGTATAATGTAATAATGTAATGTAATGTATACTACTAGGATGAGCAGGCTGTTAGAATAGTTTTAGGTCATTATATTTTATTTTATTTTTAAGTAATTTAAGTAATTCTCTCTTTTTTTAACATATATCATTGCAGTGCCATCAGCACAGCAACTCCATATCACGTTCATTCGAGTCTGACCTTAAAACTTGCTACAAGCAAGGAAACCAATTTATGCATTTTAATTAAAAGAATAAAAGGTTAATCTCCATAATTCACCCACGCACACTGTCCTACATTCACATGTAGATCTATATGCTAAATGAAATACATACGCATATCATAAGCCCTGAAACGCTACACACTCTCACAACCACACCAGTCGTCTCCCTAACTTGTTTCTGGCAGGACATCATGTCTGTGTGATAGACACTAATGCTATCACCTCTCGGTAATAGATAAATCAATGCCGCACGCAGCCAATCAGAATGCTGCTTCAGCCCAAACTGATACAGCAAGCTCTCATCTCTGCAGTAACGATTGGCCCGTCTTTGCACTGACAGAATTGATAATGTTGACGCTGGGTTTATCGATTTCCTGTGTATGGGAGGCAGGGGAGAAGCAGGGGAGGAGAGGAAAAGAAAGGGAGAAAGAAGGGGGAGCAGGGAGGAAATCAGAAGGAGGGAGAAGGTATTGTAAATGTCTGTTCTCATTGTCAGAGAGCATTTGATAATCAACCTCTCCCCACTAAATCCTTGACTTCACAGGATTAAGAGAGACAGAGAAAGTCAGAAAGCAAAAGAATATGGAGGGTGTCATTTTAATTCACTGACTAATACTATCAGCTGCTACATTTCACCTCAAGGTTTCTTTATGTAAATTCAATTTTGTATCATCTGATTCTTTCCCCACCCCTGTGACATTGCATTAAGGAGCTGCACTCGTGCCAGAGTTCAAATCAAGTCTTCAGGCTGTTTGGTGGGTGGTGGAACACACGAGTGAGAGGAGAGGAGCTCAGTAACAGCTTGACTTGATATACAACAGGAGGATACTTGTAACCTTATTGAACATAAGAAAGATTTGTATTTTTGCTTGACAACTTTCCAAGTAGCTGCACAGAGCAGAATCTTTTGAACTGATAGTGATATTCAGCATTTCAACATGCTGGACTTTTGTTTCGAACACAAGTCCTTGAACTGATCGGCAAGCCATTTAATCACTACACCACACCACAACACTTTAAAAGGAAAATATAAGTAGTGTGTGTCAGCACCAGTTAAGCAGGTCGAATTCTGTCTGCACCCAGTGTGCGTTGTGAATTACTAGAAAAGTACTCACTGGCAGGCTGCAGTGGAGACGAGCTGGAATACAGTTTCCTGGAAAACCACTCCTGGTCTACTACATGATATTGAATCCAGCTTATACGTTGCTGTTACATCTCTGTTTTCTATTACCCTCTGCACCCCTCACTGTGTTCTTTAAAAACCAAACCAGAAATTCACAAATTCAGTCAAGCGTGATACTTTTCATGCACCATCAGGCATGATTTACTCCCATTAACAAATGCACCATATGTGACTATCTTTGCATGTATTCTGTTGGCAAATTAATACAAAATCCTCAGAATCGTCAGGTTCAGTATCCTCCTTAAGACTCAATGTTTATAGCTTTATTTTTCATGCATATGTCATTTTTATTCAGGGACAATGTGCAAATGATCAGACTGCAGTCAAAATGTATTTATTGCAGCAATCTTTTTCCCTCGATTGCCTTTGCTGTTTCATGCTTTTTCACAGTTTAGCATAGTTAAATCTAAATTGCCCACCCATCATATAAATGGCAGCTGGTTACCCTGCTTAATTCTGAGCCAAAATCCACACGGCTTGCCAAAACTAATCAGCAACAAGTACACAGATGTACTTAGTAACCCTTTGTATTCACCCATGATGCTAGCACGTCATGTGATTGCCTGCAAACACTATTTCACTTTGAGTAGGGTGACCTATTTTTAGTTTCTCTGTTCATATAAGAATTACTGGCACACAGTGTCATCATCACGCAGCTCATGCTAGAAAGGTAGAGCAAACACTTAAGGTGCACACCTACAAAAGAAAGATTTCTTTTTTATAATTCAAATTCTGTATGTTTCAGAGTTGTTGCAAAGCAAGAAATGGACCACATATGGACAACGAATAAGCTCTAGCATTAGCTCTTTTTGTGAATATGTGTGTCAAGGCAAGGGTGATCTCTTTAATTACGATTGGTATCAGGATTATATTTATTATTTCTACATTTCATCAGCACGGAAGTCCATATATATGTGTGACTTTCATAAGTTTGGATGAAAAAGTGAGTTTTTTTCAAATGTTTTTTTCAAGAGTTTCAGGAGTTTTTCATCATTTCACAGAGGAGCTATGAATAGTAGCATGTTTTCACTCGCCTGTTCCTCATCTATTCCAAGCCGAACTCTGCATTGACAGAGACAAACTTCACTATTGATCTGCTGAACGCTGCCCTTCCCCTCATATCCCACAGGAAAATTAAAGCAGAATAGAAAAGCCTAGTTTCCCTTCCTCCCTGTTCCTCTGCTTTGTCCTCTCTGCACTGCTGCCCCAGACAGCCCTGCAGTAATTCAGAACTTTTGATGCATGCACCGTCTTTATGCCATTGTCTTCCTCTCTGTGTGTCTGTGTGTGCTACAAGCTCTAATGTGCGGGATGTGAGTTTTTTACAACGTGTTCAATATCACACCGCAGGGCCTCGCAACCTAGACAACAACTCGTAACGATGCAAGGAGAGAGAGTGAGATGGAGGGACGTGAGGAGAGATGGCACTGAACTATCAGTGCAGAGTAAACCCATTTGTCTTCCTCTCTTCCCATATTCGCAACACCCCCTACAGCCTGTAAAACATACCACACACAAACATACCCACGCACACTAACAAAGAAACATTATACATATCTTCCAAATTCCACATCTCACAGAGGTTGAACTGCTGAGATTTCTAGACACATACACCATTTTCCCCAAGCTATGCTTTAATAGCCAAACCAACAGGGCTGGAAAGTGTAGACAGATATACAATATTTGGAACATGTGTTTCCATACATATTTGTAATCTTGTAAGATATGTGAGTGCAATGTGGAAACTCTTCTGGACTCCAACAGAACCATGTTACTTTTCTGATAAGCGTGAGCAATAGGGTTGAAATCAATATCACGATATCAATATAAATACTTTTCCAATAGCGATGTACTGTGTAACACAAAGTGGGAATGGAAATCGTTGTTCAATTTGTTTTTTATACATATTAAACAAACCAGATATACCGTGTCCTTGTAAAACATGTACAGCTCTTGCAAAATTTTTGATTTAAAGGACAAATCCGGTGCAAAATGAACCTAGGTGTTAATAACACGTGTACTGAGCAAGGTTATTATAGTTTTGCATTTTTCATTAGTTTTTATTTTTATTTCGTTTTGACTTTTTGTTTTCAAATTCAGTTTAGTTTTAATTAGTTTTTAAAGCGGGTTTAATAGTTTAGTTTAGTTTTTATTTTAGTAAATGCTTAGTTTTTATTAGTTTTAGTCTTAGTTTTAGTCTTTTTTTGTAATATGGGTTATTTGTTGGGGGATTCAAAAAGGTCAGAAAAAGTATTGTGTAATAATAACTCAACAAAAACATCATACAATTTTAGAAATATGTATTCACAATGTATTCAACAATAACACCAGTACATACAATGTACACATGAGGAGCACGAATATGTAAACATTCTACACAAGACGCCGCAGTAAGTGCAAAATGTGCAAGTGATGTGTTCCAGGAAAAAAACCTAAATAGCCAACAGACTAAAGAAGACATACATGAACAGGTGTTTTGAACTTTGGTTTGAGTAAAGTGGCAAACTTTTTGAAGTCAATCAACTCACACAGTTGTGTAGACATCCCAGTATCAATCCACATATTAACCCACGTTTCCTCCCGCTTTTGGTGTTCCTGTGTATTTACTAACCAGCAGCTATCGGGTTGCCAGTGAAAGCCCTCCTGTAGTGTTCTCTGTCCTACGGTTGTCTCTGTCATGCTGCCTGGCCCTATACCCATACATCCACGCCCTGTACCGGGGTTAGCTTCTGTTTCGGGGAAAGGGGGCTTTGCGTTCTCCAATTACCTTGTTAAGGTAAGCTAGGTTAGCCTCCTAGCTTGTGCACGCTTCTCAAATGTACTTTCAAATTCGTGGGATTTTTCCCTGTAATAAATTGTCCACATATTTTACCACCTTCTACTGCAAGGCACTTGCTTTTATCTGACACAGTCATAATCAAATAGGACTCTGCTGCTTTCTTCCGACTTTCGGTACCGCCGTGATGCCAGGAGGCAAGGGGCACGGACTATGTTGTGTTCAATTTGACATGGAATATCAGAATTTCTGGGGTCCCTGTCGGAAACTAAACATTTCTACAGGAAATGTCATGGTCGGAAAGATATAACATTATTTGCTCTATGAAAGACATTGACAAAGACGAAAACTAAGGACATTTACTCGATTATTTTATTTTATTTTAGTTAGTTTTGCAAACAGACATTACAGTTTTTGTTTAGTTATCGTTTTTTTGTAATGTCTCGTTTTTATTTTTATTTCAGTTAACGACAATGTTTTTTCCCACCTAGTTTTCATTATTTTGTTCGTTTTCGTTGACGATTATAATCTTGGTACAGAGTCGACCATTCTCTGGGATATGTTTTAATACTAATCAAATGTGACCAGTTTTAGCGCAAACTGCCAATTAGCTTATAACGACCAGCCGAACGACGAACGGCATGCAACCAGTAACCAGTAACATAGCTCAAGCACGGCGTTCGTCGTTCGACTGGTCGTGACTGTTTTCTAGGGATGTCCAGATCCGATCACGTGATCGGAAATCGGGCCCGATCACGTGGTTTCAGACTCGATCAGAATCGGACGTTACCTCCCGATCAGGACTCGGATATATATGTATATATATTCTCATTATTTTTTAACACATCTATAGTTATGCGGTGGCACAGAGTTAGACCCTTTTGACTCCACACAGAAACAGCAACGCGTGCGGCATGACATCACTTTGTTCCAGAGACGCTATTGGTTAAATGCCGGCAAAGTAGAACACAGAAGCAGCTTGAAGCGGAAAGCGCGAGTATGTCTGCGGTCTGGAGGTATTATAAAGTTGAATTATTATAGAAGTATCGGATCGGGACTCAGTATCGGTAGATACTCAAAATCAAATGACTCGGACTCAGACTCGAGGGCAAAAAAACTTGATCGGGACATCCCTACTGTTTTCCCAAGATGGCGCTTGCCTGTATACGTGAACGGTACTGTCTTTATAAACTATCTTTTTAATAAACTGTCTGTACACTTACAAGGTTCTCAATGCTTCGGTTTACATATAGGGACCCTCATTATGCTACCGTGGAAGTGTGGTGCTATTTTGAGCCTTGTTAGTGGTATAGAAATAACGATTTCGTTTTACTTTACACATGCCCCGTCGACTAGCGTTATAAGCTAATTAGCGGTTTGCGCTAAAACTGGTCACATTCGATTAGCATGAAAACATATCCCAGAGAACGGTCGACTCTGTACACGTGTTATTAACCCCTAGGTTCATTTTGCGCCAGATTTGTCCTTTAAGAGGCTGTCAGGGTCAACAGACATGGTGTCAGTGGACATGGACATAGTTCCTGAGCAGATTAAAGTTCTTGATGCAGACAGATCCAGTGATAGTTTGACAGGCGGGCAGACCAAGGGGAGATGTGTGCTAATATTTGCTTGGTTATCCATTGATCCATGCGGATGAGTGTCAGGGCTTTGTAGATTAGGTGGCCTGCCTCAGGGCTCTGTGGAAATCAAGAGGATACACTCTCAAATCAGACCATCTTAACTGGTCTCTGCTTAGAGCAGGATTTAATCTCACTGTCATGAACCAGAGTAATAAAGGTTGTAAAACACTGGAAAGTTCTTAGAGTGAATGAATGATTAACAGTGGCTCCCAGATGATTCTGGGTAACCAATCCACCCTATATTAAATTAGTAGTTACTGATCTGCGTGTATAAGATGTTTAGCTGTGTTTCAAGGCTCAGCTCTGTTGTGCAGTGGTGTGATTTAGTTAACTAACTGATCTCTGCAGTGTTTTTTGTGTAAATGCTCATAAACACTGATCATTTGACAAGTCGGGCTGATTACTCTTCATTTAATGTAATAGTGCTAAAGCTGCCCATGGGGTATATTATCATGGGAGGGGATATGATTATTGTGTTTTCCACTTAGTGACGGCTTTTTCCAATGGGAGGTTCTAGTATTGATGCTGTGTCAACAAACACTGTCTTGCTTTTTTTACACAGGATTGCTTGCCAAGTAATAAACATGTGCACTATTACCTTTTGTTTAGGCCCATTTAGGAGCACATTGACGGAGCGGCGGTCAAGTGTGCACAGGCGAATGTGGCCTATAGGAAAGGGCACAAGCTGATAATACATAAGATGGCAGCCTGGTGTGGGACTGTTGTGAATAATCAGAATGGACACCGCTAAGGGGCTTGGACTCCCATATAGTGACTAGTATTCCTTAAATAGTGAATGTGTGTGTGTGTGTGTGTGTGTGTGTGTGTGTGTGTGTGTGTGTGTGTGCAGGATGTAAAAGCAGAACAGACGCTGAGTACCTCTCAGCTCTCCTCATTCACATGTGTTCCCCAGAGACACACATAGGCCTGTTTTAGAGTGCGGGGAAAAAGCTAGAGCAGATGCTGAAGAAAGCAAGGCATTTTATTAACCCTTCAGTGGAAGGTGACTTATGTAAGCAGAAAAATGGTGCCTCGTACATTATGTGTTCAGTCCCTTAGCTGAAAAATTTGACCAGTCCATCTTCAGCCGATTTTTCCATTTTGCTCCTTTTTTCCATTTCTTCCCTCATTCCTTTTCTGTCTTCCGCCCACGATCCTGTCCTCACTTCTGCTCTACCTGCCTGCCAAGTTTCCTCTTCTCTCGCCCACCTGAGCCCAACACCTGTGTGAGCAGTGAGTTCCAGAAAAGGAGGCCAGGATGCCTTCGCAAGCAGTCTGTCACGAGTTCTCTCCCGCTGGTTAGCTACCTCACACAGCCTGCTTGCCTCCCCTCTGGAGAGCCAGAGCTACCCCAGAGATTGTGTTTTTGGAGGGGGCTTTTGCTACACACTCTCTTTATTTAGGAAGCTGGGGACTTTCTTAAGTCTTCTCTACCGTACTTACACACACATTAAAAAACAGCTGGGTGCACACAGCTGCACACACAGACACAGAAACAAACTGGAGGGTTGGAATACCTGTTCACAAATGTGGGCTGCTAAGCGGTAGTAAGTCGTGATAACCGCCTTGCAGCCACCAGATGGCCTGCTCTTACTTATCAGTGTAATGGTTTGGCAGCCAATCACAGGCTATGTAATATTCATGAATGAAAACAAGGCTGGATGGTTGAGTGAAGTGTTTGGTGAAGGGGGAACAGATATTATGTTTGATTCTCTTATGTATTCAGATTCAGAGCATTGTTCCCCCATTTGATAGTGTTTGTTGTGTTGCTGTCACCCCAACCTCAACTCAGCACATGATGATTAGTTTGTAAAGTGTAAACAAAGGTTGGATTCATTTGTCAAATTAGGCTGCAGCTTCAGCTAAGTAATCAACATTATGCAAGGTCTTCCAAAAATTATACTGTTTATTGGTAGATGAATTGAATTGGATGAATTTTCATCACTTAACTTTTCATCTAGTTCCATCATCAGGTCAACTTTTTGGTTTATTTCCAAATTCCTGCAAAACTAATTACATTCCCATCAGCCTCAGCTGTATTTTGTGTTTAGTGCTAATTAACAAACATTAGCATGTTAACACTCACTGCACATAGTTAACATTGTTAGCATGTTAGCATGCTGATGTTAGCATTCAGTTTAAACCACCACTGTGCCTAAGTACAGCCTGAAAGAGCTTCTAGCATGACTGTAGACCCTGAAAAAATGCATAGACAGTAAAGGAAATGGACACAGCGACGCCATAGACTTTGACGGAGACCAGTGAAGTCAATTAGAAGCACTTTTCGGTGATGACTGAGCATACTGGCCAGCTGCTGCGCAGCCTCAAACTGAGCTTGACGACATAGATGTGACGTGAGCAACCTGTCTGAAATTTATAAGTCTTCTGGTAGCTGTGCCAAGAGAAATCTGAATCATTCCGAATCTTGCAGAGACGGAGAGCGTGAGTAGGAGCTGTCCATGAGCGTAGGAGCAGGAGCATATAGGTACCAAAATATACCAAATATAGGTATACCTCGTTACCCCTACTTCATCATTTAACAACATATATTTTTCTTAAAATGTCCTAGTTGTTCGTGGAAAAATGTTACTTCATATAAATTCACTTGCCACATACCGAAGTATTTCCAATCCATCAAAACGTTGCTGAAATATTTTGTTCCGATGCTTTTCATGGACTCTCTATGGGCTTCTCCCTTGACTGTATGCCTCCACGTCCCCCCGATTGCCTGTGAGCTTCTCCTGACTATACGGTAATTTCTCTACTGTGCGACAGAAAGTCGTGTGGTTATGACACAATTGTTAGCCTATTTTTACAAAAATGGCTGCTACGGAGCCATAACGTGAGATACAAGGTTAATGGAGCCTTTTATACATTGTCGTGTTTCTTTAGAAATAAACAATGGACAAATAGAGTCTTTAAACGCTTCAGATGTAAAGTTATTCGCTGTCAAAGTGACGCCAAAATGAATGGGAGTCAATGGAATGCTAGTGGAAGGTGATGGCTTGTTAGCCTCAGAATCTCCCCATAGGAGGTACGCTTTCCGGATGCTCGCTTACCCCCTTGGAAAAATGCCATCACAAATCACAAATACCCCAGCACAAGATGGCATGGGAAGGGGTAATTCATTTATCTCCTTGTATCGTCCAACCAATTGTCCATCACCCAAAGAGATTCAGTCTTTCTGTTATTAACAATCAAACAGAACAAAGAAAGGAAGCAATTTCTTCCACTTCAGAAACTAGAACCACCTAATTGCAATTCAATGTGGTTAATTAATTAATCAATTAATCAATGAATCAACAACTCCCTTCAGTACAATGCAATTGAGCCATATGTTGTTGTATTTACAATTATCATGTGCTTTTGTTTTATTTTCTTAAATTTCATTTAAAACATGTTCCAACCTGGCAAAGATCAGAGTAATGGAACATGACACTGCTTTGTTATCTTCGGCAGCCAATTAACTTCATACATTCCCCCCACACAGTCGCACAAATATGGATAAATACACAAGCATACCCGCTCAAAGGCTCACATACACAACATAAAGCTGTAGTATTATCTGTGATATGCAATTAGGGGAATATTTACCATTGTGCTGATGGTAGCAGTAATGACTGGAGTATTAATATATTAGTATGCAAAAGCAGTCTGTGATTTGCTCTGGAACACTACCTTGCATTGTTAAACCGGGAGAGAATAAAGTGTCTGCCGCAGTTATTTTCTCTCCTTCTTTGTTTCTCTCTCTCTCTCCCTTCTATGTCCAAATAACATATCCTGTCCTTTTTTCTGCTTTTTTTCACATTCAGTTTTGTTTCTAATTCCCCCATCTTCTCTGTTTCTCTTGTCTTGCAGAAAGCTGTGAATTCCCAGATACTAATATTACTCAGTGTTACCAGCAACAGATATTTGTTCTTTTTACCCACAAAATCTTTGTATATAAATAAAAGGCCAAGTAGATCATCAAAAGTAGTCAGTCACAACTTCATGTCAGCAATCACTTTGTGAGTAGAATAATTTGTTTTGGAGTCAAGCTTTATACCTTATTTTCTTTCTGTCTTCTTCCTCCCCTTGCTCCCTGGCTCTCTCGGGTGTAATGACTCATCTAATGTGTTGAAGTCCAGCTTTCAACCATGCCACTGGCCTCGCAATCGCAAACAAGTGAGGCAAGATTGGACCTAATCTGTACGCCGCAGCCAGCCATCTTCTTCAAGTTAGGAAAGAGCGGTGCCACAGACAGAGAGAGAGAGCAAGTTGTGAAAAAGAGAAGGCGACCAGTAACACAAAGGCACATCGAGAGAAAAAAAAAGAAAAACTGAGGGAGGGAGGAAGGTAGGGAAAGCTTTTATCTAAACAGAGAGACATTTCTCTTCAGAAAAAAAAAGATGTTGAGAGAGAATTTAGGCTCTATAGAAAGTGTACATCTACATGTCTACGTGTATTCTGCATGCAAGGTCATCTAACTTAAACATGCTGTTAACTTCATGAAAGAAAGAGAAGAGCTATAGAAACCCACAGAAGACCCACATCTTTTTCTGTCCATCTCTCTCTCACACACAAACACACACACACACACACAAACACACCTGACGCACAAATTCCCTCTCTCTACCCATCTTCAGTGAGTCATCGGTGATGTGTCAGAGCCAGATCGATATTGGGTGTCTCTTCGACAGATAGAAAGGCAGGCCAAGAAATCCTTTGGAAAGGAGGAGAAAGTTAGGCTGTGGAAATGTGTTCTATCTTGACTGCTGACATTACCATTGACTCATTCCTCTGGGGAGGCAACCCAAAATCACAAACAAGACTCACAAGTGAAAATCTAAATATTGGGACTCTACTGTGACCATGACTCTTCCAAATGTCAACTTTCAGGAGCTATACAAACAGTTGTTTTAAAGTGCCCATATTATGGAAAAATCACTTTTTCTGGGATTTGGGGTGTTATGTTGTGTCTCTGGTGCTTCCACACACATACAAACTTTGAAAAAAATCCACCCATGCTGTTTAGAGTGAGATACAGTTTCTGAATGTGTCCTGCCTTCAGTCTCTGGGTGAGCTGGTCGAAACGAGCAGGCTAACCGCAACCATTAGCTCGTAGCGTTAGCATGCTAACACTATGGCTAACGCTAGCATGCTAACGCTAGCATGCTAACGCTAGCATGCTACCTCGTTCTCAATAGCAAAGCACTGCTACAACACACACAAGTTCACCATAATCTACAAAAGAACTACTTACATGTGCGCCCTCATTTAGAAGTCTCCCAGCTAATCCTGCCTTGTAACTGACCGAAGTTGTAGAAACAGCCTCTTTTACTGTCTATGGAGCTAGCTAGCTGACATGATCTACATCTGAGCTACTGGGCATGTGCAGTGCAATCAAAGATATTACAGAAGAAGAAGAAGAAAAGAGGTCTCACTCTGTAGCTAAAACAGAGACCAGCTGAAAAGAGGATCTGCAGCAGTGAGAGAGAACACAAATATGGTGTTTTTTGAAAATTAAACCATGTAAACCTATTCTGGTACAACCTTAAAATACAATTATGAACCTGAAAATGAGCATAATATGGCTGCTTTAAGCCAGGTAATAACACATTTTTTACATAATTCAGTGGGTTTTGAAAAAGGGTTTATTATGAGACCAGGTCGAATAATTTTCTCAGGGGATTCTTTAACCAACAAGTCCTCATACCGAATTGATAAAACAGGCTGTTTGTCATTGACTTCCCAATAGAACCCCTGGGGTGTTTTCAATTGTGCCCCTGTTGAGAGGACTAAAGAATTTGTCATTTCCTTTCAAAATGACTCATGTGACCATTACAAAAAGCAAAAGAGCATTTTCTGCCACCTCTTCAGTTAAGCTTTACGCAACAAAAGTACTTGGTTACACTTGGGGAAAGATTGTGGTCATGGTTAAGAGAAACCAGTGTCGAGCGTGTTGGAGACAGGGTGCAAACCACGGTTTGTGGTGTCAGAGTGTCACAATATGTCTCTTAAAATGATGTTAACTCCCATGTTCTGTCTATTTACAGTCAAGGGGGTAAGCCTCTCCTCGGACCGCGAACCTCCTATGGCGCCATTTTAATGCTACAAAGCGATCACCCCCCGTTAGCATTCCATTGACTGCCATTCATTTTGGCGCCACTTTGACAGCGAATAACTTTACATCTGAAGCGTTTAAAGACTCTATTGGTCCGTTGTTTATTTCTAAAGAAACACGACAATGTATAAAAGGCTCCATTACCTTGTATCTCACGTTATGGCTCCGTAGCAGACGTTTTTGTAAAAATAGGCTAACGATTGTGTCATAACCACGCGACTTACTGTCGCATAGTAGAGGAATTACCGTATAGTACAGGAGAAGCGCGCAGACAGTTTCGTCTCACATTAGCTGTTTAAGTGTAATTACTAATGTTAACTAGCATTTTAGTTAGCAATAATTAGCCTGTGCCTATGTTATCTCCTTCCATATACCTACGGGTATGGTGGGGTGGTTTATGAGCCCCACAGTATATTTATGATTTCAACAAATATATATATTCAGTCCAACAGCTTGCATGTCACTTGCATCCATTTTTCTATTTAGTCACACTCCTTTGCTCCTCTGCAGAAGCCTGTTAACACCTTTGTCTCATATCTCCTCATACACTTCACACCTGGCTGATTATACTTGGAAAAAAACGAAAGATCAATACAACATTCATTAAGTCCTTCCATCCCCTCTGCCATCTAATGCACCTCAGTGACTGCCTTGCCAACCAGTGGTACATCTCTGACGAAGAAAAGTAGTTCATTGGTTCTTCTCTAGTTCATGGTGTTTTCTGATTGACCAGCTGCACACACTTCTTCACTTCCCCAATGTGTCTGTGTGTGTATCTGCATGTGCGTGTACCCGTGGATTTGTGTCCTCTGCAGTGTATTTTCTAGTGCTGAAGGGTGGACTGCAATACACTACTGATGATAAGTTCAGGCAGTTGCATGAGGCCTGGAGCCAACAGTTCCATGGTTGTACTTTACTGGACTCTCTCTTTAACAAGACCTATAACCTCTGATTCCTCTCACATGTATCTCCTGACCTTAGGCTTTATTCTCTTAATCATATATATGGGCTATGGATATTACAAACCATCTCTGGAATTCTTGTCCAAGGATGACTTTTTGTTGTAATTCATTATCCTCACCAGGGTGGGGAAGTAGCTCAGTCTTTTCCCCCATGATCTGATTGTTTCAGGAATTTCGCAGCTTTTCATGGCTGTTAATTTCAGCAGTGAAATGAGTGTCTTATATGAGGTTTTTAATCAGTTTTTTTAAAAATATTTTTTTTTTTTTTTTTTTAAAAGAACCAAAAAAAAAAAGAATTCTGCAAACTGTCAATCACTTGTATTAGTCAGAATGCTTTGGTCCTCAGATATCAAGTAAAAGTAATATGAATTTCAATTCATTTTAATCAGGTGAAATATATTCATAAAATTCATATTTTACAATCAAGAGTTTGTGTTAATGCCTACTTGTTAATGAAACATTTTTAAAAGGAAAAAACAATTTTCAGCTGGGTTTTATGCCTCCAACACTGCTGCAACAAGAAGCTGTTGTTCAACAGGTTCTCCTGCAATGAGAACAGACCAGAAAATAACCCAGTTATAGAAAGTAAAGAAAATAAAACAAAGAAAATGTTAATGAGCTGCTGTTTGTGCACAAGAGCTCCGTTAAGTGTCTGAATTGCAAATGGCATTTTTAAAAATCCATATTGTATCGTAGATTTTTCTAATCTGAAATCTGAATCTACTATTTATTCATGTTAAAAAATGTTTAAAACCGTAAACAATGCAATGTGCCTATTGGGAAGTAAATGCTCAATTTCTACCAAAAACATTTAACTTAATTTTTAAAATTTAACACTTTAACCTATTTACCACAGCTAAACAAAATCACAAAAAGCTTTGCAGAAGAAAATGATGCCAGTGCCGTTTTCTCATTTTTGTGCATGCAGTGGTTTCTATGAAGGTAAATATGGTGCAAAAAGGGAGAGCTTGTAGAATACAATGTGAGAACTTGCAGAACAAAAAATCTGAACTTGTATGTTAAAATTTGCACTTGTAAAAATTTAATTTGCACTTGTAAAAATAAAATTTGCACTTGTAAAAAATATTCACACACATGTGATCTGAATTTGAAGTCATACAAAGAAAAAAAACATGAGAGCTTGTAAAAAAAATCTGAACTTGTAAGTTGAAATTTGCACTTGTAGAAAATGTTCACACACCTGTATTCTGAATGTGAAGTTACAGAAAAAATATTCACAAATGTGTAGATTGATATTTACATGAACACAATGACAGCTGCAAACGTATAATGCAACATTTACTCGTATACTTTTTTTTTACTCTGGTTCATTTTCCATCACAACCACAACTCAACAAAGTGATTACAACCTCTGGAATCTGTCACTGCAACTTCACATATGTGCTCTCTCGCATCACAAAGTGGCCAATCTGCGCACCTCGACTTTCACAACACTCTTGACGATACATTTGGTGCAAAACTAATTTGTACCTGTGGACTTAGGCTGTGGAGCTCTGAGCTAACAGAACGGGAAAAGCAGGGTTTCTATCGCCAGATGAGGGACAACTCTGTCTGGCTTATTTATGTAGCATGGAAACTTGGTGGAATAGTATGCTAGCGTTAGCTAACTAGCAGCCAGCCCGCTTCTAAATAAATACCTTTTAATTGTCTAAACATTTTTAACAGTCAAACTAAAACACTGGCGGTGAGCTCCACGGCCTGCAGCAGCAGACGGACCGTCATCAGTGGGGATCGACCAGCGTAGTAACACTGCTTTTGCCAGAAAGCTTCGCTGCCGACCTCGACCTGCAGTCGGAGCTCCAGCGGGACACGGAGAGCCCCACATCCGGTAGCAGCGGCCCATCCCCCGGCCATGACCAGAGCTTGCTTTGCTGATGTTGTGCATCCCTGCTAAGAATTGCACCCGCTTGGGCAGAAACAATCATTTCTGCAGAATTCATTGCTGCCGAAAATTGCATCTAGGTAGCAAGGAAATGCTACTACAGAGTCTGATAAAACATTGATGTCTCTAAACCTTCTAAAATCCTAATCATTATTGATGAACATGACAAAGAGATTTACTATTGCCTAGTTTTTAAACAGTACTTTGCCTTATAAAATCATTATTTTCCCTAGTGGATGCAATTCTCGGCAGGGATGTGAAACTTGGCACCTGTTACCCACTGATGACGGTCCGTCTGCGGCTGCAGGCCGTGGAGCTCACCGCCAGTGTTTTAGTTTGACTGTTAAAAAGTGTTTAGACAATTAAAAGGTATTTATTTAGAAGCGGGCTGGCTGCTAGTTAGCTAACGCTAGCATGCTATTCCATCAAGTTTCCATGCTACATAAATAAGCCAGACAGAGTTGTCCCTCATCTGGCGATAGAAACCCTGCTTTTCCCGTTCTGTTAGCTCAGAGCTCCACAGCCTAAGTCCACAGGTACAAATTAGTTTTGCACCAAATGTATCGTCAAGAGTGTTGTGAAAGTCGAGGTGCGCAGATTCGCCACTTTGTGATGCGAGAGAGCACATATGTGAAGTTGCAGTGACAGATTCCAGAGGTTGTAATCACTGAGTTGTGGTTGTGATGGAAAATGAACCAGAGTAAAAAAAAAGTATACGAGTAAATGTTGCATTATAAGTTTGCAGCTGTCATTGTGTTCATGTAAATATCAATCTACACATTTGTGAATATTTTTTCTGTAACTTCACATTCAGAATACAGGTGTGTGAACATTTTCTACAAGTGCAAATTTCAACTTACAAGTTGATTTTTTTTTACAAGCTCTCATGTTTTTTTCTTTGTATGACTTCAAATTCAGATCACATGTGTGTGAATATTTTTTAGAAGTGCAAATTTTATTTTTACAAGTGCAAATTAAATTTTTACAAGTGCAAATTTTAACATACAAGTTCAGATTTTTTGTTCTGCATGTTCTCACATTGTATTCTACAAGCTCTCCCTTTTTGCACCATATTTACCTTCATAGGTTTCCTACAAAGTACTTATCTTGAAATGCTCTTACCAACATTTTCTACTGCTGTATGCTGTCTAATCAGTGGTTTCCACATTGAAACCTGCACCATATTTCTCACCCAGTTAACACTCCAGTCATATAAGCTTCCGTGCGTCACCTGCAGTGACCCATATAGGAGGTCAGTTTTCACATCGATGCCTGAGTAGATGACAGCTTAACAGAAAAGCATGAATAGGGTGAGAAAGGGACTATTATCACATTTCCTGTTGGGGTCAAAAAAAAGAATTAGAAGCAGCCCTATTAGAAATCTGATGTCAGGGTAAAGGATACTAGGACTTAGGAATCACCCCGGTTTCTCTATTCCACTGGTGTCCAGAGTGTCTGTCTCTAGTATTGCTGCACCACCACAGCCCTCTAAACCGCATTACAGTATAGCATTTGATGGGAGAGGCTGAGAGACACAGAGCTTTATTTACAGAGCGTGAGAAAGGGCGTGAAAGTGTGTTGGAGGTTTAGTCTGAAGAAAGTCAGAACAAGGACTGGAACAGAGTGGAAAATTGATAGATATGGTTTTCCTCACATGCTTTGTGGCTATCAGTAGACCTTTTTAGAGTTAGATGAGAATCTGCATCATGATCATCATGGCAGCTTTTTTTAGACAATCATTTATGTGTCACATGCTGCAGCTTCATGGAACCGGAGAGGCAAAACAAGTCACCTGGTATGAAAGTTATATCACACTGTAATCTAAATCATTTAACCTTCTCTTTCCACTTCAGCTGCTTTCTATCTTTTTCTACTCTCTACCTGCAGAACATGTATATGCACGCCACACACACATCTTCACCTGCCACACCTTTCTTTCATTTCTGCAGTGCTGGCAGGGCTGAACCACAAACCATTGATCAGTTCTAGTGATTGATTGCAGTGGCTAAAGTGTTTCAGTCACCTTTTTTAACCTTCAAATGAGCACTCATTTACACATCACTATACTTGTGAGCATCAGTCTACACACAAACACATATACCATGTTGTACTGTGCATGATAGTGCAACTTACCTTGCACGGACAAGTTGTTGGGTGGTAAAACAGCTCTCTGTGAGTCTAGTCCTTTGCATGAACTTAATTTGTATTATGTAGAGTGTAACTTATTGTGCATTATGTGAGCTGTAGAGCTGTGCCGGGAACTGGTACAAGTAGATAATACAGTATAGAAACTAAGACACACTTGCAGAAATGCTGCTCTTTTCTCACCAAATGTTGTCATGCTGTGCTGATGAAAGCTGTAAGCCGTAGGCCAGAGGACATGGCTCCTGCAGGATAGGTTCATGTGACACAAAACCACAACCAGAGGAAGATAAAATGCCTTTCATTCCTGTTTATGGGAAAACAGGGGGTAGAGGAAGGTGGATATAGCAGAAGGGCAAATGTCGCTTTGCCACAAACATGTCAAAGATTCCTGATTATATACTGCCTTCCTCTGTGCACTGATAATATCAGAGATGCAACAGTGTGAGGGAATGTCTGTCTTAACTTTA
The DNA here is from genome assembly GCF_008315115.2 of Sander lucioperca. Classification (NCBI taxonomy): domain Eukaryota; kingdom Metazoa; phylum Chordata; class Actinopteri; order Perciformes; family Percidae; genus Sander; species Sander lucioperca. The sequence continues at coordinate 12,206,125 of NC_050177.1, forward strand.
ACCAATTCTGGGACATATACAGTATCTGTTAACGGATTAAAGTTCTGCATTAGCATTCGGTTCAGAGTTCAGGTTAGGGTAATATATTGGCTTGTTTGATTTATGAAGGTCAAATCAATTTAAAGCTTTTGTTAAAGATTTAAGGCGAAGGGTGCTGCATCCCATGGACATGCAAAACTAGCATCCTCCATCTATAAAGCCAAGGTGTCAATCAATATTGACCTTTCAGCCTTTTCCACAACTGTTAATCCCTGGCTCCAGGCCACCCAGGACCTGACTCGTATGAACTCATCAAACAACTTCCTGTCGTTTTGCCTTTCTCTCCCTCTGTCTTTCTCCCTTTCATGCATCCTCCATCCTCTCATCTTTGTGATTGATGTTTAGACTCAAACTCCAGTTCTCTCTCTTTTTCAGGGCTTACCCTCTTTTTAAAGGCATGATAACAGCAAAATAGTCTTTTTATGTTTCCTCTTGCGATTCCTCTGCCTGTGTCTGGCTGCCACAGGTTTTGTTTATTAGGCCTTCCTCTGATAACAAATGCTCATACAGATGAAAAATGAATGAGAGGTTTGTGAATTTCAGGGTCAAGTGCAGTATATTTCATTTATTCGGATGCCATCAGTGTTTTAACTACCTACTTTCTGTTATCATTTAATGTCAATGTAATGTGCCTTCTCCTTTTATCCATTACTGTACATTCTAAGTATCACTCTTGAATTTAAAAATGTATGAGGATTATCTGTGGTGTCAAAATTCGAGCCCGACACTTCTAACAATATTACAGATTAGAGTGCGGATCAGGCCGCATTTTTCTGTCCGAGCACGGCCCGCGTCCGACAGAGCAGTAACCGAACTCGACCCGAGCCCGACAGGCATTAAGATATTTATTTCCGAGCCCGACCCGAGCCTGACACAGTTAAAATCTAATTTTTTTTAATACTAATTACACATGTACGTTTGTTTGTGTGGAAAGCCTGCTTTTATTAAGCAACTGTAGCAAGGTATTCGGAAATGTCAACAGATGAGCACATCAGCGCACACGGGGCAAGAAGCGCACGTTAACATGGGTGCGTGCGTGCGTGTGTGTGTTTGTGTGTGTCTGCTGTGTGTGTGTGTGTGTGTGTGTGTGTGTGTGTGTGTGTGTGTGTGTGTGTGTGTGTGTGTGTGTGTCACGAACCTTTGCATCAAGTGAAACAGGCCCGTTGGCTACCTACATAATAAGCTGTTTTAAATTTAAAATGTTCGATGCCTTATCGCGCTGATGTGACCGAGCCCAACCCGAACCCAAACATCATTTCTAAATATCTGTCCTAACCCGTCGGACTCAGGTCGGGTATCCATCCTCTATTACAGATGTCTGATATAATCAGACGATTTCAGGAAATCTCATGTACTTGCACTTTACTGTGTTAACTTAAAAAAAGTGCAGCACAGTAAACTGTGGTAAATAATGTTTTATTTACAGCATTTGATGTATATTTTACTTATTCTTATATTTACTAGACTATTTTATTTTTCAGTTCAAGTTTAGTATAGGTTTGTTCCATGTGTTTTATTCATTGTTTTTACAATTATTCAATTTTCAATGACATTCCAAATGTGCTGTTATCTGACTGTTACTCTCATGTTTGAAAGTAAACGATTCTGTTTAACTGTAAAATATATAAATATCTGATTATCTGATAGCTCTGTAATATTGTTATTGAGTTCTTATTATGTTTAAGTATCTATCCAAATCCAATATTAGTTGGGCTTTAATCAAAACGTTGGCCTTTATCTTGTGGCTAATGTACTCAGGCTTCCCTATCATGAACTGTCGTGTGCTGAGCTCTTTGGTTCGGTCATCTGCCCTTCCTCCTTCCACATTCTCCCCTTCATCAGGGCTAATAATAATGACATCCAATTAGCACTTTGTAATTACCTCATCTCCCAGAGAGGCCTGATGCTGATTGGCTCATCAAAAATTGGTGTATGTGTGTGGGATGAGAATGTGAAATCTCACATTGATTTGAAATCTCCTCACACATTTTCTTCCCTGGTGGCAGCCCTTTCTCTCCCTTTTTACAGATGATTTACAGTAGGGTTTAATGTATTTTGTGTTACTGAGGGAGGGGGCCGCACTGCCTCCTCAACTGGTTCCAACCACAAATCTCTGTAGAGCCCAAAGGGGGACAACAGATAAAGCTATCCACAGGCACTGCTGTTTACTTAAATACAAACACACACATAAACACTCACATACGTTTTTGCCAATTGATCATTACCAATTGTTCTTCCCATCAGGCCCTGGCAAAGTGGCCATCTTTCTCAGATGTAGTGAGGCAGGCATTTCCACTAAAGTATCACAAACTGTCACACACACAATAAACCTGGTCATGGTGTTGTTTGTGCACATTTGTGTGTTTGCATGTGCACGCAGTGTCTGAGTCTGCATGCTCTCACCTCCTCCCTGCATCAATCATTGTCCACCTTCTAATGAGGACGAAAGAACAGACTCATTAAAGCACCTCATTCTCCCAGCAATAGAGCCAAGTGAAGGAATGAGTGCTGGGGGAGAGAGGAAAAACAAGATAGTGGTAATGAATAGAAAGAAACATATTAACATATGGAGCGGAGGAGAGAGAGGCGCCCAAGATACAACCGCTAGTTAGAGGTGGAGAGAATAGAAGAGCTGGAGTGAAAGGGAGGGATGGAGGATTCCTGGAAGGCGATGGAGAGTGCATGGATGATAGTTTCATTTGTGCAGGCCTCCTCACTGGCAAATGGAGAAATCGTCCAGATTTCCTCTTTTCATGTGCTGTGTTTCTGATGCAGAGCCAATCTGTCTGCCTGGCCAAAACTCAAAAGACCAATATTTACTCTGTTCACTTCTCTCTGTCTCTCGCTCTCTCTCTCTCTCTCTCTCTCTCTCTCTCTCTCTCTCTCTCTCTCTGTTCAGTTTTCTGTTATCCTCTCCTCTTTCTCCGTGAGTCAGAGGCTTGTTGAAAGCTACTTTAAGCCCCTCATGCTCAATGTAGGCACAAGGTTTTCATCTGGTTTCTTGCAATCCCATCAACCACATCGTGCCACATTGTTGTAGACCTAACTTATTTTTCTATTTGTAACCCCACCATATTATCAAATCTGATACCAAACTAACAGCCCTGTTCACATCGTCTATTTTATTTTCCTGCCTTTCTGACTTTAATTTATGCTTGTCTTTCACGTTGCCCTTCTCTGACCTCAGATTGTCTTCCATTTGGAGTGGTGTTGTTGTGGTGTATGTGACAGGGCTGCTGTGTGTGTTTGTGTGTATGGAAGGGGAGTGGATAGGAGGTGAATACACGCTGAACTGGATGGATGGCGTCAGGCCCAATGCCCTGTGGAAGACAGAAACACTGTGCTAGAGGATTAACCGCTGTTTAAGCCCTTATGTCTGGGGCTGATGCACTCTGTGCTCTTTGTGTGTGTGTGTGTGTGTGTGTGTGTGTGTGTGTGTGTGTGTGTGTGTGTGTGTGTGCGTGCGTGCATGCGTGTGTGGACGTGCATCTGTTCGCTTGCACACTGAGGCGTCTGTGCAGCAATGTCTGTTGCTAGCAGATTAGCACAGAGAATGAAAACAATGGCCAAGCTTTGAGACAAGAGAAGAAAAAAAAATGAGAGAAGAAAGAGAGAGGAGGAAAATATAGAAATAATAAAGGAGGGAGGGGAAATATTGACTGATATTGGGAAATGACTAGATGAATAGGAGAAGGGGAGGTTCTAAATAGGAATGAAAATATGGTACCTCTCAGCACAGAGTAAATGAGGTTAGGAAAGGTTTGATTAGATTTGAAAATGGAATGAGGAAACTCAAGAAGCAAATATATTTATGAGGAATGCAGGCAGAGCTTCAGATGGAAGTTAAGAGAGCTCTGTGTGTGTGTGTGTGTGTGTGTGTGTGTGTGTGTGTGTGTGTGTGTGTGTGTGTGTGTGTGTGTGTGTGTGTGTGTGTGTGTGTGTGTGTGAGAGAGAGAGAGAGAGAGAGAGAGAGCGAGATGGATGGATGGACAGATGAAAGCTAAAAGGCTACAGATTTAGGCTCACTTATCTGTGAGGCAGCAGTTTGAGTGCCTGGGGCTTCCCCTCTCTTTCTTTCAGTCTCATACCAAAGGAGCCTGTTAATTCTTTGGGATCCAACATGCTCATCACTGTTATGCATGCATGCACACACAGTCTGCTAAAACATTCATAAATTCACAGTGTGAAGCTGTACATGTGTGATAGATTTGTCTTTACACAAATGGCACGCGCAAACACAAACAAACATACACATACACACACCTTGTTGCCACCATCCATCAGGGCCGTCCCCAGTGTGTCCTGTTCTTGCCCCTGGCCAGCAGGTGTCACATTGAGAGAAAACTTGGCTCATGCTGAGCTGTTGGCAGTGGACCAGGCTGTCCCCATGTCAAACACACACACACACACACACACACTAGTACCCACACACTATGCTCGCTTGCACATATATACACACACACACACACACACACACACACACACACAGAAGGTAACACACACAGCTGCTGGCATGCCTCAGTTTTCTGACAGGCTGACAGAGGGCTGCTGGCTTTACACCCACACAACTGTGCAACCCACTGGCCTTCAAGTCCATCAATCTTTGTAACATAAAACATAAGCACGACCATAAGCCCACTGGCATACAGTATGTGTGAAGAGAAAAGTGCAGGAGAGGAGAATGAAGCACTATTCTAGTGGTAAATATAGATTAAAGAATATAATTATAAATCATTTATTTACTGTATTACATAATGTGACACCAAGTTACCACTGTCCTACAAATGCTAAGTTACAACTTGCTAAGTTACTTGCTAACAAATGCTAAGTTACAACTTGCTAAGTTACTTGCTAACAAATGCTAAGTTACAACTTATTATCTTGATTTAAGCAATTACGGGTCTGACAGATGACAGTGCATATTTTAATGTAATGCACTGGGCTGCTTCCAGATGTCTAAATAGCCACCCACTTTTGTTCAGCAATTGAATTGTCTCTATTTTTAGAGAAAGCCAATCGGCCAGCTTTGTAGGTGGGACTAGTATGTATGGAAACATCTTCTAAATAGAGCTCATATCAGAACAAATATGGTGCAAAGTGGATGAATTCAACACAGCTATCAGCACTGTTGTACAGTAAGTTGAACAACTGAAATAACAGCTTTTAAATTGGAACCACAATGCACATTAAATGTAGCCTGGAAATCCAGACCCAAATCTGAAAGATTAAGGGTCTGGCATTGAGTAATGAAAATGGCCCAACTCGAGGGGCGGCACCAAGCATGCATTTGAAAATCTCACTGCACGCAATTGGATAACACTACGACCAGTCACAACAATACGTATGACGTGACGTATCCAGAGCCCCATACGCTTAGCTACCAAGGGGGTAAGCCTCTCCTCGGACCGCGAACCTCCTATGGCGCCATTTTAATGCTACCAAGCCATCACCTCCCGTTAGCATTCCATTGACTGCCATTCATTTGGGCGCCACTTTGACAGCGAATAACTTTACATCTGAAACGTTTAAAGACTCTATTTGTCCGTTGTTTATTTCTAAAGAAACACGACAATGTATAAAAGGCTCCATTACCTTGTACCTCATGTTATGGCTCCGTAGCAGACGTTTTTGTAAAAATAGGCTAACGATTGCGTCATAACCACGCAACTTACTGTCGCACAGTAGAGAAATTACCGTATAGTACAGGAGAAGCGCGCAGGCAGTTTCGTCTCACATTAGCTGTTTAAGTATAATTACTAATGTTAACTAGCATTTTCCTAGCCTATGTTATCTCCTTACATATACCTACGTTCTCCATCTCTGCAAGATTGGGAATGATTGAGATTTCTCTTGGCACAGCTACCAGAAGACTTCCAACTTTCAGACACGTTCTTCGAGCTCAGTTGGAGGCTGCGCAGTAACGCTAGCCATCACCGGAAAAGTGCTTCTAATGGCCTTCACTGGTCTCCGTCCAGAGCAACGGGATCTGTTGGTCCATTTTATATATGTCAATGTTAGCTACCAGCGGAGCTAACTGGTAGATTAAACTGTTTCATCTGTTTAGCTCACCTCTGGCCCGCCTATATCAGATACACTGATGTGATTGGTGGAGCTCGGCTACAAGGGCATAGTTGATGAGCATCATTACTCAATGCCAGAGTGACTCGCTGAGCAAATTCAAATTGTGCTCTCGCGAGAACTCTAGATTTCCAGGGTACATTAAATGGGTTTCTTCAGAAGAATTATGTTTTTGTTGTTTTCCCTACAGGTTTGGGGGAAAGGTTTAATTCATCATTTGGTCCCTCTGGTACTTGAGGAAATGGGTTGCAAGGGTTCGGTGCTTATGGTTGTTTTTCCCTTCAACGCCTTGATGGAGGATTAAGTGAAAAAAGCTGAGAGTTTTTGCTTGACGGCAGCATTATTTTGAATGCAAAGCAAAACTGAAATACTACTTTACCAGAGATAATGCTTTACATTTAACACATAATATGAGATATTATCCACGACTAATGTAGCTCTTGTGTTGACTGATAATGGCATGGAGTGGACTGATACAGCAGTTACAGATGTTGGTTTGGGCAGAAAGAGTTCCCAACCTCAACAGAAAATGGCTAACGAGAAGCCAATGTCAGAGTGATAACGGAATGGCAATTCAGGCTATCAAGCTATCAGCAGGAAATAAAGACCTGCAGGTTTGCTTGTTTGTGTGTTTGTTTGGTCAGGTCATTAGCATCAAGTTTTGTTTACAAAGAGCGTGCAAGAGCTGAATTTTTATCTTGGAGGCCAGAGGGCCAGTGTTAGCCACAGTATAAATGCACTGTAGATAAACATTACTGATGTTTCTGGCACCCTCTGGCCACATTACATTAACTCTTTTTAATGCACTTGTAAGCTGATATTGTGTCCCACTGTTAGAAAACCCTGAACTCATCCTGAGTCTTACATAGTGTATGATAACATGTAAAACAAAATGTTCTTACATACATGAGACTTAGACAGTGCTACACAATGTAATTCCAACACTTTAACTTGCTCTAAGTAAGAAGTAAAATTCCCTTTTGTTCTCTGTCTGGTGTGTGCATGATATATTGTACTGTATGTGCACATATGTATGTGTATACTCTAGTATGCACTGTATGACTGACTAAGAAGCTAGACATTTTGTGATCCCTTTTCAGGCAAGCTTACAGTTTTATACTGACCCACACACATGCGCGCGTGCGCGCACGCACACACACACACACACACACACACACACATACACACACATAAATCACAGGTGTCTCACCTTGGCGGCTGCCCGTGTAGGGTTAAAACCAGGTTAGTGGCTCCCTCATTATGTGCCAATACTGTGTGGCTGTTTGAAGAGGAATCTGGCAGTAAAGCAGAGCAGAGGAAAAGCCAGGAAGTGGCAACCGTCAGAAGTCAGACAAAAGACCATGAAAAGGAAATCCTGCTTCATTTAGTGAAGAATATGCGGCGGCAAGGCTCTTTCTGCCAATTGTTGTGGTCAGTGTTCTTTGTGTACTCTGGAGCTTTGTTGTTGATGTTGTTTTTTGACAAACTCTTGGCTAGAGAACAGTCAGTATGCCTCTTTATGCAGCGTATTTGATGGGCTGACTGTGAGCAGCTGGGCAGGATGATAGAGCAGAAGGAGATGGCTGCAACTGATTGCTTAACTGAAATAAAAGACAATTGAATCCTGTCTTGAAGTACATGAAATATACCATTTATGCATTTAAACACCTGCATCCTTATTAAATTGTGTTATTTGTGGTGATCAACATTATTTAATGGCCAATATAAAAACATACTAGAACTTTTTGTATACCATCTACTAAAAATGAATGAATGGACAATAAAGGAAACTAGAATGAAAATAAAGAGGCTAATTCAGTCATATGATGTTTTGCAAAGCAAGGCAAAGGACAAAGAGGTGGAGAAGAGGAGGTAAGATAGGTATGGAAGAAGTATGATTGTTTCAAGAAGTCAAGTTGAAGGTGTGTGTGTAGGTGAGGATGAAAGTGTTACTTAGAAGGGAAATGGAGGATGAAAGACAACTGTGGGAAAAAAACCATGACACCTTAAATTGTTCATGTAATTGCTAGACTGAACATCGTCGATAGCATCCAGGTATTTTAGAGCAAGTGACACACAGATGGAGAAAGAGAGAGAAACACAGTTGAGGCAGCCACTAGAATGATGTTATGTGGACCTATGGGTGGGCGATATATTGAATATACTCAATGTATTGCGTCTTGTTCTACGTGGGACATTGTAAATGACTATATCCAACCCTAATTAATGGTAATTAATTTTATTGCAGACATGTTGCAGGGACTACTAGAAAAGTCACACTGGTGTGATTGTATAAATCAAAGGGTTAAATCAATCATTTATGAAGTGATTTAGAGGAGATTTCAAAATATCAATATAATAATATATAATATATATTGTGTATCATGATATAGCCTAAAAATAATGCAATGTTATTTATAGTCCATATAGCCCAGCCCTATGTGGACCAAATAATCCCATAATCACATCATGTGAATGTTAATATACATATACTCAGTCAAATCCCATCCACCTGTTTTTATTTGGGTTTTTTTTTTTTAATTTCTCATGAAAAGGTTGAGTGAAAAAAAGGCTGAGGTGAAAAAGTTAGTATGAAAACAGAAAATCCCATAAAGGGTGATGGAAACAATTTGAGTTTACAGTACCTACAGTACTTCTTGTAGACAAAGATTTCATGCCACACTGCACATCACTGTCACTGGCCTCCACTTCACCAGAAAGCCCAAACAATAAAAAAATAAAATTAAATTAAAAAAACACCCCTCTCTCTATCATCATATCAGCTGATAGGAATAGTGGGGAAAAATCCACTCATTAAAAATAAAAAATATAATTTTAGGTTTTTAATCTTGAATACATTCTCATGAAGCTACAGAAACACGTAGATTCACATTTTACCACAAAATGCACTTAAGCGTGTGCAACATTTGAATGGAAACATATAATACCTACAGGTAATGAGATCAACACACTCTGTCCACTCTGGGTTTTCTCTCTAAAACTATAGTTTCACACATTGACCAAATGCATTCGATGGCACTTTTTGTACAGATCTATTACTGGAAGTCAAAAAGGGGTGTGGTTATGAATAGCAGCTGAGAAATAAGAAAACAGGTGTGTGCCCTATCAAAACAGAAACATAAGGATTGAAGAGGGTGTTGGAAGTAGTGATAGAAAACTGAGAAAAAGACTGAATTGATCGACAGAGGGGGAGTGTGAGTAAATGAGAGGGAGAGATTCCTTCTGCAGTGTTGAAGGTGCATATCAATGCTCTGTGGTCCAGATTAAAGTGCTGGCCTCCTCTTATCCTTCTCTTTATATCCCCTGCCTCGCTCTTCCTCATTCCTTCCCTCCTTCACTCACTTCCCCTTCCTGAGTTTTTCTCTTATCCAGCCCTCTTTCTCATCTGTTTCTCTGCTCTGACACTTTTCACCTCCCAACAATCATCACCCCTCAGCCTCCTCTCTCTCTCTCTATCTCTATCTCTATCTCTCTCTCTGTGTCTCTCTCTCTCTCTCTCTCTCTCTCTCTCTCTCTCTCTCTCTCTCTCTCTCTCTCTCTTTCGCTATCTCTCAACTGTGTGTGAGGGATTGTGTACATTCAGTAGCCCAGCTATCTCCAAATAGCCCATAAATCATTGAGGCCTGGCAGGGCGAGAAGGCCAGCCAGGGCAGAACTATTAACACAGCTGAACCACACTGATCATTGTCCCCCTCTCTTTTGCTCCTTCTCTGTCCCTCACTTACCCCACTCTGACTCTCCCCCATCTGCCCTTCTCTTGTGTCTTACATCAGCAGCAATTCTGCTTCTGGAAGATGAGAAGACTTACCTTTCATACAAAGTGATGACACAAATCTGTTTTAGTGTTTAACTGATTAATTGATCAATTCATTGGCAGAAAATTTGTCAAGCAAAAATGCCAAATATTAGTGAGTTCCAGCCTATTTAAGCCTGTTTCAGTGTTGTCTGTTTACACTTGCAGTACAAAACCGCTCATCTTCCACAATGTCCTTTTACTATTGCAAAGCAAAAAATGGACCTCCTCTCCGAGCCAGTCAGTAAGACGTGTCTCACTGCGGGGAAGCCAACATGTTGAGCTCCAGTCAGCCAACAGATGGATTATGCTCAGTCACTGTGATGCATGGCTTTCATTTACCAGTTTGCTGAATTTGTTCTGTAGTCACTCATTGATATTCATTGCTCCTAAATGCCTCTCTATATGATGGCCATTTTATTAGGCTACAATGCTAACGTGGGGTTCTCCCCGCCTAGCTAATCTCTGTGTGTGTGGAGGACAGGGAGCCATGATGCCAGCCTGTTATTGAGCTGTAATCCCTCACACTCTCCCTTCCTCAATTTTCCACATTAAAAAGGGAAAGAAGCAAATGAATGAGGCCGTTCGCTTGTGTGAACAAGAACATTTCAGCAGGCATGTCTGAAAATCAGTGTCTTGCTCTTTCAGTCAGTGTTATTCATCTTTTTTATTTCTTAGTAAGTACCTTTCCAAACACCTTCAAGCAAGAAACCTGCTGTACTGTGGTGCAGAAACACACAACTCCCAACTGTTCGAGTAGTTCAAGTTTGTGATCCATGAAAGAAATAAAGAGAAACTGAGGGAAGAACACTTCAAATGTGATTCTTTTTTTTTTTATCTCTTCAGCTTTTCAAACAGATGCTCTGCTTGTCAGCTTGGGACCGACACACTAATACATTGGTCTGGATGTGTCAGTGGTATGCAAATGTATTTTCATTTAAATGTGCACTTCTCATCGTCAAATCATGGCGTGCACCCCCTGACATTGCAGCTATCCCATCTGCTAGGACAATACATATTCATATATACTCACACAGTATACATGGATCCTCAGATAGTTTCTTTGTCTGTTCTCCTCTCCTTCCTCCCTCTCTCTTTCTTCCACACTCATAAATGCACAATCATATTAAAACTCGTACATCAAGTCATGGGAGTATGATTGGGAACAGGAATGAAGATTACTGATATTGTTTAATTTCCCTCGGGTGCACTGTTAGAAGAGCCCAGAAGCATATGGCCGTCTGCCTGTTGCATGTATGTGCTTATGTAGACCAATTTGCATTTCTTTTTTTTTATATGTGTATTTGAGTGTATATCTTAAAATGTAGATGAAATCTGTCAGACTTTTTGTCTCCATTTTCTGTCTCTGTCTTTTCACTTTGTGTATAAATGTTAAGTGTACAGCTTTACATTCCCTGTCCGACAGATGGGTCATGCCATTTTTGGCGACCTCTCTATGTGTACTGAACCTGCCAGCCCGTGCCTCACAGCCACCTGTGTCTTCCTGCATAGCTTGTGTCCCATAGGGCTTGGATGATTGATATCAGGCAGTTTGCTGTCCACCTCTTAGGTCCGTACGCTACTCAGGTCTCGTCTCTGTGGTCCAAGGATGACTGATTTGTCAAGCAGTTCCTCCAGCCGTCTTTTTTGCACCCTGCAGGGCCTCTTGTGACCAGTTGAAAAGACTTTCTGAAGAGCTGTATGTCAACTTTCACAATATGGATGATGAATGCTATACATTCTCTCTGTTTTCTTTCTTTGTTATGTCTTTTTCTTTGGCTGCCTTTTATTATTGTCTTGATTTCCTCTTTCTTCCTCTTTCCCTTCAGTCTCTGAATCTCTTATTAGTTTTTGACGGAAGGACCTGGCATACAGTTATGATTTGTCTCAGAGTTGCTAGTTCTGCAACCTGTCAAAGCAACTTATCTAGATACATTAACACAAGCAGGGCCTTTTTAGACTTTGTCTGTCTGTGTGTGTTTGTGTAAGAGAGAGAGAGAAACATCATGTTCTTGCATGTAGTTTGGGCTGTATGTCAGTCTGTGCACATACATTTCAGCACATGCATGCACCAACACTTATGTGCATGTTAAATTGGATGTAAATGAGGAAGGTTTGGGCAGAAGGTGTTTTGTCTGACAGCCTTGGTTTCACTGGCATACCAATTTGATGGCGTAGTACCTCGAGACCGGCAGATCTGTCCATCATATACCAGGTACAGACCTCCGGGGAGGAGGGAGGGAGGTGAGGGGGACTCCGGGTAAATGTGTACTGTAGGAAAGCACAAAACTAAAGTAGATAAAGTGTTTGAGAAGAGATGCAAATGGAGTTGGGAAGAGGACGAAGCTTTGAGGTCTGTGGGTTCAATGAAAAAAGCAGGGATGTGCAGGAACATGGAGAGTCAATGCTTATTGTCTTACTTGATGAAAACCTATGCACAGATTCTCTATAGTTGAGGGCTCTGAAGATGCTCTGCAGGGGAAGTGCCCGTCTGAGTCATAGATAAGTAGTAGACTGGAGGTGGGTCAGTGAGAATAACGCTGTCTCTTATATTGTTATTATTATATCATATATCATTCAGAGTTAAAGACAATAAGAAAGTAGAAGCAAAGATGGACCAGCTCATTAAACATGACATACACTCTCTGTTGTCCTTCTCCCTTCTCTTTTCCACCCTTTAATCTACCGCCACACATTGACAACATCAGCTTTCATGCTGTTGCCTCCTCCTTCTCGCACTGTAACACATAGGAAACACGTTCATGTGGAACCCTCCCAGTTCTACTGTTGATCAGATAGTTATGCGGAGGAGGAGAGTCAGTCTGGAATAACACTAGACTGATAGGGGAGCCTTGTTGGCAGAGAGGGCAGAGATTAAGAGCATGCACACATATATACAGTCATACACTCCCCAATCTGAATCTGAACTATGTTCCTCCTGTGCTATCGTTGAAGTGCTGGCCAAGAAATAGCAAATAGTTACAATGAATTCACAGCCTTGTCTAGCATATACACATAGACACACACACACACACACACATGCACACCTATAGGCTACATTTAGAGAATCTCACGTTTCCAAATAAACTTGGGCTAAACTTGAATATGTGTGTGTGTATGTGTGCATCTGTTTACACGTCACATTTCTCAGGCTCAATTTAACTAGCAGCTGCCCTGTGCGTGTCACCCTGCTCTCTCCACACACCCCTGACAAGTGACACAGATCTACAGTACCAATAACCACACACACACACACACACACACACACACACACACACACATAAGCATAGACCAACATACACACCACCTTTTCTAAAGTATGCTCCAGACAGTGGGTGTTAGCCAGCAGACGTTTAACGGAAATTAATGAGCTCATATAATGAAAGCATCACCAACCTGTGTGCTGTTGCCTATGGGAGGACTACAAAAACACACAGACACACGCATCACAGCCCACAGGGAAGACTAGATTAACACACAGAGATGGGGACTGCTCAATCACTATGGTTACACAGATGGGCCCCAGAGAGAGGCCGGCCAGCACTGAGGCTGGAGGCAATTGACACACACACACACACGCACACTCACACACACCCAAACACACACACATACACACTCACACAAAACACGTTTGCTGGATGGTGCCACTTGCTTCCTCTTCAATCTTTAGAATTTGTGAATGACAGTTCATGTGTGCCAATTACAAGGGTATCACACTTCTCAGCCTCCCCGGTAAAATCTACTCCAAGGTGCTGGAAAGGAGGGTTCGGTCGATAGTCGAACCTCAGGTTGAAGAGGAACAATGCTGATTCCGTCCTGGTCGTGGAACAACGGACCAGATCTTTACTCTTGCAAGGATCCTGGAGGGAGCCTGGGAGTATGCCCAACCGGTCTACATGTGCTTTGTCGATCTGGAGAAGGCGTATGACCGGGTCCCCCGGGAGATACTGTGGGAGGTGCTGCGGGAGTATGGGGTGAGGGGGTCCCTTCTCAGGGCCATCCAATCTCTGTACGACCAAAGCGAGAGCTGTGTCCGGGTTCTCGGCAGTAAGTCGGACTCGTTTCAGGTGAGGGTTGGCCTCCGCCAGGGCTGCGCTTTGTCACCAATCCTGTTTGTAGTATTTATGGACAGGATATCGAGGCGTAGTCGGGGTGGAGAGGGGTTGCAGTTTGGTGAGCTGGGGATCTCATCGCTGCTTTTTGCGGATGATGTGGTCCTGATGGCATCATCGGCCTATGACCTCCAACACTCACTGGATCGGTTCGCAGCCGAGTGTGAAGCGGCTGGGATGAGGATCAGCACCTCTAAATCTGAGGCCATGGTTCTCAGCAGGAAACCGATGGAGTGCCTTCTCCAGGTAGGGAATGAGTCCTTACCCCAAGTGAAGGAGTTCAAGTACCTTGGGGTCTTGTTCGCGAGTGAGGGGACAATGGAGTGGGAGATTGGTCGGAGAATCGGCGCAGCGGGTGCGGTATTACATTCAATTTATCGCACCGTTGTGACGAAAAGAGAGCTGAGCCAGAAGGCAAAGCTCTCAATCTACCGGTCAGTTTTCGTTCCTACCCTCACCTATGGTCATGAAGGCTGGGTCATGACCGAAAGAACAAGATCCAGGGTACAAGCGGCCGAAATGGGTTTCCTCAGGAGGGTGGTTGGCGTCTCCCTTAGAAATAGGGTGAGAAGCTCAGTCATCCGTGAGGAGCTCGGAGTAGAGCCGCTGCTCCTTCGCGTCGAAAGGAGCCAGTTGAGGTGGTTCGGGCATCTGGTAAGGATGCCCCCTGGGCGCCTCTCTAGGGAGGTGTTCCAGGCACGTCCAGCTGGGAGGAGGCCTCGGGGAAGACCCAGGACTAGGTGGAGGGATTATATCTCCAACCTGGCCTGGGAACGCCTCGGGATCCCCCAGTCGGAGCTGGTTAATGTGGCTCGGGAAAGGGAAGTTTGGGGTCCCCTGCTGGAGCTGCTACCCCCGCGACCCGATACCGGATAAGCGGACGAAGACGGATGAATGGAGTTCATGTGTTAGCATTATTTGATAATGCACAATAATTTCTCTCATAATATTTCCAAACTTCAAAAAGATGACTGCTTCATTCTCTTATTTGGATTGACCCACTACCAGTAATGTAAAGGATGATTTGTGACCATTAACTCTACTTTTGATGTTGCTATTTTAATGTTTTAACCTAGCAATGCATAGTTCTGTTTATTGTAACCTTCTTAACAATGCATTTTAAGACTTTTGAGACTTAAACAGTTTTTGCTGATTGCTTACACACTGAAATCAAAAGTATTACACAATTATCAAAACCTTGCACTCAAGGAGCAAAACGTTGGCCCAGATGTGCACCACTATAAGCACAATGTCAGCTTCACACTGTTTGCGAAACAATACACACAGTGATTTGCAAAACCCTAAACACACTTATTACACATATACACATACACATATTAGACACAGAAGTATATCATGATGTCACTTCTTTGCAATTCCAAAGCACTGACTGTCAAATGACCACACCTATGAGCCAATCTGTGAAACATAGCCATCAGGTGCACAAACACATGAATGTTTAATTGTAGACACACCAATCAGGTTTAAGCACTATAAAAATGTAGCAGGTAAGTCTTTCTGTACTGTATTTTCAGGGTTTTTTTTAGATCTTTTGGATACTGGATACAGTATTTTATGTTGGTCTGTTATTTGCTGAGCTAACAGTGTTATGCACACTACTGTAGTAGCTGTATGAAAACTGGGACATGTTGTTGTGATTCTCCATGTTGACATGTTGACTGATTTGGATTTATGGAGAGAAATCAATTATCTTTTCCTCGGTCTGCAGCATTGGTCTTGTGTAGTGTTTGGTGAACTTATTATATATTTGCACTTTCTCTGTGTACTTCATATACAGTACTCTAGTCACTGAGAAGTAGAATTGCTAAAAGTGTTTTAGGTTAGCAACAGCAGTGTGTAATTGGTTCAAACAGAATTAAGTCATATGGAACGTGTGTGTTTCATACGGTAACAAAACATTTTTTTTTAGAAATTAGTGTATAGTTTTTGCAAGAGTGTTTTATTTAGCAAAGGGTCTGAGGTGTTCTGCTAATTGGGTGTGTGGTTGTGCTAATTGTGTGTAGTGTTCTAAAAAAACGGTCCCTGTTTTCAAAATAGTGCTTAAGCAATCGAAAAAAAACTGTAAGCCCTGTAGAATATGGCCAATGACAGCACGGCAGACAGAAACTCTTTTCTCTTCATACTATAAAGTTCCAATGTCCCTTTTCTCATCAGGGAATTGTAGTAGAGATTGCATTAAAGTCAACGATATCGCGTGTATGTGCTCCATATCCGCCGGGACAGGCAGAGGATATATCACTTTGAAGAAAAGGGAATTGGGGCGGGGGGAAGATAGTTTAGGGCTTTCCTTTTCTCTCGTTAACTCACAACTGTATTACCTTGTGGGGTTAAATCACATCACAGGCTACAAATCCTCTCACTTCTGCGCTCTCTTGTCTCTTTCTCTTCTTCTCTGTCCCTCCATTCTGCTTTCCTATCTCTCCTTCTGTCCCTGGCCGGTCCCTGAAGGGACATACGTTGTCATCCCTCCCATCTCTGAGGGCTCTGCAGCCTGACAACCCAGTAGCCTGTTGTCCCCCATGGGGCCCAGGGGTGCTGCAAGAGCAAGAGCAGAGATACATATAGGCCTAAGGAGTGAAATGAGAGATGGGAAGAGTTTTGGCTGTGGCTGAAATAGAGTCCAAGATGAGGCATGTGGTGTGAATGCACGCATGTGTCTGCGTGTAAAGAGCATGCATATAAACAGAAATGTTGTTTACACATCGGTATAGCAGTAAGACCCTACTGTGTGTGAACTGAGGTCATCCAATTTGTGTCTCTCAGTAAGTCGCTGCTTCAGATGCATTGCTGACTATTCTTAGCATGTAGACACAAGACACTGAAATATTAGCCACTCTGTGTATTAGGCTGCAGCTACAGCTGTTCACACTGGGACCGAGGCAGACATACACACAAAGAGTTGCATAGTTTTTAGGCAATGCACTTCATTGTAATTCTTTTCACCAGCCTCTATTGTGCTCATCTATTCTCATCCACTTCCTCTCTGTAGCTATCAGCCCCTTTATTCTTCCTTAATTCAGTGGTATTCCTATATTTATCTTTCCACACATCCATGCATCTTTTCTAGCATTCATTTCGTTAATGTTTTTCAGCTTTTGACCATCCGACAAGCACGTCAATTGATGCATATGTTGCCTCAAGGCGGATTTCTGATCTTATTTAGGTAAAAGCTCAATAAAAGAAATGGTTAATCATCCTACTTGTTTGGTCATCATATATTCACATTTGAATTTGTTTTGAACGTGTTTTCCTAAAGCACCAATAGTGATTGCAGCATTATATCATTACATATTGATGTCAAGGTATTTGTTAGAAGATAGGTGTTAGACACAATGTCACAATATTTGAATTTGTCAATATCTCTCAGTGCCATACTGTATATCTTTGTTGCAGCCCGTCCCCAACCAAAGAAAACAACCATATGGGCAGCTCACACTGACCAACAATAACGTTTCTTGCGGTGACCTTTTGTGGCTGTAGTAATGTGCGCGAGCAAATGAGGAGGTGAGGTGACAAAGTACAAGACCGCCAAATTCTGCATTAGGAGGCAGGTTGGTGAGGTGGATAGATCAAACTAACACAGGACTTTCACTCAGGAGACCGGTATTCATGCCCCATGTGAAAGCAAAAGTCAATTGTAATTTTGAAATGAATCGAGTTATTTCTTTTACAGTCCTTAGTCCGTGACACAATGATACCGTTTTAGGAGTATTACGTGACTCATTTTAAGCCAATCCCTGATGTTGTACTCACCGTAACTAAGTATATTTGTTGCCTAAACTTAAAGGTCCTATGTGTAGGAATTTCTCCCATCTAGCGTTGAGATAACATATAACGCGAAAGGCGGAGCAGTATGTCCTGTATGTCCCTTACCGGCTAACGTATTTCAAGATGGCGCATGAATATGGAGCGTCTACCCAAGGGGGTAAGCGTCTCCTCACAACCCGAACCTCCTATGGCGCCATTTTGATGCTAATAAGCACTCACCCCCCGTTAGCATTCCATTGACTGCCATTCATTTTGACGTCACTTTGACAGCGAATAACTTTACATCTGCGTTTAAAGACTCTATTTGTCCATTGTTTATTTCTAAAGAAACACGACAATGTATAAAAGGCTCCATTACCTTGTATCTCACGTTATGGCTCCATAGCAGACGTTTTTGTAAAAATAGGTTAACGATTGTGTCATAACCACGGGACTTACTGTCGCATAGTAGAGGAATTACCATATAGTACAGGAGAAGCTCGCAGACAGTTTCGACTTACATTAGTTGTTTAAGTTTAATTACTAATGTTAACTAGCATTTTAGTTAGCAATAATTAGCCTGTGTCCATGTTATCTCCTTACATATTCCTACGCTCTCCGTCTCTGCAAGATTGGGAATGATTGAGATTTCTCTCGGCACAGCTACCAGAAGACTTACAACTTTCAGACAGGTTGCTCACATCACATTTACGTCGTCTCTCTCAGTTGGAGGCTGCGCAGTAACGCTCGGCGCTCACCGGAAAAGTGCTTCTATTGGCCTTCACTGGTCTCCGTCCAGAGCAACGGGATCTGTTGGTCCATTCTTATATACTGTCTATGCGTCTACCCCAGTTCATGTGAATGCAAATGTAAAATTTCAAGCCAAAAGGAATACTTGGAATTGATGGTGGTGGTAAATATTCATGAAAAAGGTCAAAAGTTTGTGAACGGGCAACACAGATTTTGATAATGAACAACTAAACACGTTACACACTGGACCTTTAACTAGTTCTGTTTCACAACATTATACTGTTTAAAATGGCGTTTTGGGAGTCTTTGGAAATCGACCTATAATGTCATTTAGGTATGAGGATGTGTTGCTTTGTTGTGGTATAAGATTGCACAGGCTGTTGATAGAACATTGTATCTCTATCGCCTACCCCCTTCCATGAATCAGCTCGTCCCCGCATCACATCTCTCATCACCCATGCATCCTTACATCCTTCTTTTCATCCATCACTTCATCCATCCTTACACATAACCTTCCACTCATCTCTTATATCTTCATAGTGCCTTTGTGCCATCTACTGTAGGCTATGTTTCCTCATAGATCCATCTATGCGTTCCTGTGTCTCCAGTTTGCAGTGAGCAGGAGGCAGGATGGCAATGACAGTTAGAGACCTCTGCAGCAGACCAAATGAGTCTGTCTAGCTGTGACCAGACCTGGGGAAGTGGTGGCCTTGTCGTCAGAATGTGACATGGGGACCGGCTGGAGCTGCCAGACAAAACCAGTCAAGTGCAAAACTAATCTACCTATCCATTTGTCTGAGAGCAGCAGAGGCAGACAGAGGTGGTATAATTGTGCTCGATGTTATAAGTATTGCCACCGCTTTTTCTTTCTCACGGTTATGGAGGCCAGAATTCAGAATTCAAATCTTTACAGCACTCTGTCGGTCCCTAAGCTGCTTTAGATTGCACAGATATGCTGATAATTCAATGAAAAACAGTTCCTGCGTAGGTAGGTGTTTGGTGTGTGTGTGTGTGTGTGTGTGTGTGGTTTAAAGCCTGGCTGCATTTTTATAAGCAAATGGCTGTTGTTTGTGATCCTCTGTGGATGCATAGATAATGTGTGTCTTAGTCAGCAGACTGGTAGCCTGTATATTATAAAACTGTGCTCAGGGTAATTGACTGAAAGGAGGACCGACAGAAGAATAGAGGTGAAAGATAAAGCCATATTGGGAATAACGTATACACTGATGCTTCTATCAAAATCTAACACATCATGTATCTATCCTATGCGAATATGAATTTACAAGTTCTGTACGAGTTTCGCACAGGTGAATAAAACTGTATGATATATTTGCATTGCATAAGCATCTCTCTCCATCCCTTTGCCCTTCTGACCAAAGCACCCAGGTACTTAAAATGTTAATGAGTTGGATCAGTTTAATAATGTCACCAGAGCAAGGCTCATCAATCATGGCTTCATATGGAATACTGTAAAACTGACGTGAATACAGACTCAATGCAAATTAAGAGTCATTATGCCCATAGCTTTAAAACCGTGGCTTTTTCTCTTGTTCATAAATGTCTGTGTGTACAGTATAATGTTCTTCTATCCTTCCTACGTACCTCCTTTTATACTTTCCTTTTAAACACTATCATTCTTTCCTTCTCTTTCGACTTATTGTGCTGCATTCCTGCCTGTCTCCTTTGAATGTGCTTCTTCTCTCCAGGCATTTCCATCTCGCTGTCGTTTCTTTCTTCAGTTCTTGTTTTTCTGATAAGGACTGTTTTTCCACACACATTACAGTACACATGCATATGCACACACACACACACACACACACACACACACACACACACATAGTAGCAGTGGTGTTGCAGCCTCATTCTTTCTTACTATGACAATGCTGTCGCTCCCATCTACATGTTAGATGGGTTGAGGGGCTGGCATCTGGGGCTCCAGCCCCGAATGTTATCTCTGAATGTTAAATTGTTTAGGTTTTTTAAAATACCTTCCAACTGTTCTATGCTGTTACTACTACTATGCTATTCCCTGAAGAAATCTTATATGATTGAGTACATTTTCTTCTGTTGGACTAGTATTCAATTCAGAGTATTGAAGACCACGTTTACTCGGCACTGTTGGGGATCCGTGTTCTGCAGTTAGCAGCCCAGATTAAAGGGGAACTATGCAGGTTTTTTTTAGCTTAATTTACCTTAACTGAACAGCTTCGGAGTCATTGGAATGGTTATATGACTTTTTTTGGGTTGAATGGTGGTCGTCTCGCTCCCCCCTAGCGCCTGTGAGCGGGAAAAACACCCTTGCAACTTTGGGCCGGCGAGCTATAAGAACAAGGTAGCGATGGAGTTTTTCACACTATTGTCATGGCTGAGTCGGCAACAAAGAAGCAGAAAGCTAGGAAAGCATTGTCGGAGGAACAGAGAAAGAGGAAACAGCAGACTGAGCTGCGAGGAGTCAGACACAAGTAAACATAGGAGCTGCATTTTCGGAATGGCGAGAACTGAGACAAACAGAAGCCTGCAAATCCGATGCTGACCTGGCATTCTTGCTGTTGCACTTGTAAGTATCTTTGGGATAAACTCTGTTTAATCTTTGTATTTCTTGTTATTGTGACCTCAGGGTGTTTGCTGTTGCCTGTAAAGGTTTTTATTATGATCGCTGTCTGTTACGGGCTTACTAGCTTACTAGCTGTCTACCTCAGTGGACATGGCTCCGTGCGTTCGCCGGCTTCTATGAAAACAAATGCACATGACCAGAGGGAGAAGATGGGAGAGTCGCCAACGAGTTTTTACAACAGTGTTGCCAAAAATCTATTCCAAAGCTGTAGGGGGAGCTCTATAGAGAAACCTGCGAGCAAAAAATGAGAAAACAGCGAAGAAATGGCCAAAACTGCATAGCACCCCTTTAAAATGGCATTTAGATTAAAATGTAGAATGTTTGTTAGCTAAACATTTATTTTGTAAACTCTACTACAAAGATGGGTTTCAAGATAATGCTGTTCGTGCCAAATTACTACCCTACCTGTGTTATGTGACTTAAGAATAGAAATATCAGACAATGTTTGCTCAGGTGGCAGGAGTGGAAATGAGTCATCCTCATTTGTTGTGTTATGGTTTCAGAATGATGAAGACAGTTGCAGAACAATTAGATACAAAATAGGATGCAGGCATTTTATTTTCTCCAGTGACATGAAAGATTGTGCAAATAGCTGCCGTAAATTGGAAAAACAATCTTTCTGGGGGAGCTTGCCCCCAGACCCCCCTAGGTCTGGGCTAAGTTTCAAATACAACCCCTGGTAAATAACTGGTATCTTACTGTAAAAAAATAATTTGAAAGTAAAACTGGTGGTAGTACCATTTAATTATCCAGGAGACTCTTGTGTTTCTATGTTGAGCAATATTTAAAAAGGGAATTCTAAGTGTGTGGAGGGGGGGGGGATTTCAGAACCACCTACACATTGCTATACTGTGATAGAAGATTGTATTCATTGTATTTATTTACACACTGTAAATGAGCATGGGCACTTCATCTGTAGTCCCTGGAAACACTACACACAAAAACAAGCATACATACTGTGCACATTTCATGTATGGTCGCTACAGTTTCTGTTACGCATCATATGAAACTGAGGTCAGGTTCATCAGTCTGATCACAGTCTGATGAAAATCCATAATCCAGACTTCTTACTGCTGTAAATTAGTTAGTTACACACTAATCTTTCCCAGGAGCACCACTGATCCCAATGAAATGCTGCAATGTTCTCCTTACTGTCGTTCATCTTTTTAATTTGTGTGTGCGTGCCATGTTCGGTGGTTCATCTTAATCCTTCAGTGCCATTTCCTTTTCCTCTCAGCCTGTGCTCAAATCAGCTTGAGATTACTTCACTTTACTTCCCATCCCAGGAGACTGTATGTAAGCCAAACAGCGTAGTCACATAAATATTGTGTGTGAATGTGTGTTCAAAAGTGATAGCCTGTATTTAATTCTCTTGTGTACAAGCATGCACTTATGTACACATTTGTGTGTCCCTATAGAGCATACAGCAGGCCTCATCCATTCCTAATTAGTGTGTGATCGATAGCTGCTTGTTGTGATGCTGTGCGTGGGGAGCCGTGTCAGAGCAGGGGAACAGTGACATTTTAGCAGACAGGGATTACTCTGTTGACCTTATTGTTGTGATTAGAATTCAGCCCCAGCTCCCCAAGTGATGACCTCACCTTGTTCACACTGCGCCGGGATGCTGGAGGTTGCTCAAAACTCGCTCCTCTCCTCTTACCCCACCTCCCCCCTTCCCCTCCCTTTCCTTTCCTCACCTCTGCTGTAGTGTACACTTTTGAAACATCCCCTGCTAGAATTTTTCTTTTCGAATGTTTTTTTAACTTTCTCAACCTATTTCTATGTACTACAAGCATGGCTGCATCTTGCTTTTGAATTATTGAAAAATCCATCTTTACATGTTTACTGAACTCTTGCTACGCTGTCCAATCTGAGTTTTCTGTTGCACAACTAAAACAAGCTTTGAACGTACACACGTTCCACCAAGACAAGTTCCATCCGAGGCTATTTTGCACCGGGGCTCTGTCCGGCGCTTAGCGCCGCCCAAGATGATTGTGATTGGTTTAAAGAAATGCCAATAAACCAGAGCATGTTTTTCTCCCATCCTGGAATGCTGTGTGGACTAGCCAGACCCTCCTTCGTGGTGCTGTGGAGGAAGTTCTGGCAATGCGAGACTACTTCCGGGTAGACAAATGGCAATTGATTTAAATTTGCGGAGATATGTGAAATCTGCAAACTTGTTTATTTCTGTGGTCATTTTCAGCCGTAACTGTAACGTTTAAAGATAGCCTAGAGTTAAACACGGTGGTCCACTATCTGACGTTTCTGCTGTGCTTATTTTCTGTACTGTGTTGCTTTGCTAGCCTCTCTGATAAACCAAATCTAGTGTTACAAGCAGTAACATGCAAAACAGGTAAATTAGGTCTCCAACCTAATGTTAGTGAAAGTGTTGATGAAAGCATCAAACATGCATTTTAGATGAATGAGATGAGAGTATATCCAGTTGTTCCTCATCCCTGTTTGCTCTGTGCCGTCAAATTGTATGAATGGGACGTACTTTTATGTAGGCTACTTTTAGAGAAAGTGCTGCATATTCTGTCCTCCCCTAACTCTACTCTCCTCTTTTTTCTTGTTGCTCTCTCTTTCTTTAAGAGTAGTGATTGCATACCATTTATGTTCTTGCAGAACCAGGTAGAGACTGAAAGAAAAAGTAAAAAGGAAGAATCTTTGTGGGGCAAAGATGAAGGCATAGTTTTGTGTGACAACTAGTCTGAAAAGCCATGAATAAATGTATGTGGATTATTCAGTAACTGAGACTTTGTGCCTGGAAAGACACATTGCTGTTGTATTTTTCAAATGTTTTTAGCCTTTGAGCACCACAAACCAAATCGTGATCAGCGTCATTTTATTGGGTAGCAGCAAAAGTTTTAGAAATGGATATCTGAAAAGCTGTGCATATAAAACTAAAACTATCTGCAGGGATGGATACCACTATAGATAAGTGGAAGAATGTGTGTTTTTCTGGCAGTCTGAACTGAGCAAAAGATTAATGGGCGATTCTACGAGTGCAGAATGTTTAATTTACAACTGCTTTTAAAACCCTACACAGTCATCTAAGCGGCAAGGCACTAGGCTATATGTTCTCTCTGCAGCTTCTGGTTTCATTAAAAAGTGTCATGCCAAAGTTCAGCTCCATAACATAGTGATCTATTGTGGCTACCTTGACTACATCGTGCAACACCATGCTGCTGTAAAATAACCACTTCTGTGTGTCATATTGTTTATTTTAACTTGTATTCATCTCATTTGATTTTACTACAGTTTAAGTAACTGGGCATGTGCTTATTGTGTGGGTCACTGTTGCATCGATGACATAATGAGCAGAGTTTAAATGATAAATTCAACTTTGAAAGCCAAATCATCGGCCTCTGGCTGCAGTTGTTCTGCCATCTGTTTGCAGCTCACTTCTCTGACTCTGCAGAAAACCAAACACTTCACTCGCTTGGTGAGCTATGTTCCACATGTGCCTTTAGCTAGTTTCCATCCAAATGTTAAATGCATTTCCAGAAAAACTGCAAAAGAAAATGCAAGTATTGCATGTTCCCATCCACTTAATGTAAATGAAGGAGTTGGTTCATCAAAATGCAGTTGCGCTGCAGGTGGCACTTATTCTCCAATCAGGTGGCTTTAAACCACTGCAGGAGAAGATGGCGCAACGAAATGACTTCATTAAAAGAGGGCCACTCAAACCTAAAAAGCAGAACAAAATTGGTGTGGAAAAAATGTGATGGAAATACTGCATTTCTGTTTATTTCATGTTTGAGGAATGTTACAGTTCTTTGTCGGTCCACACAGATCTGATGTTTTCATCTGCTGCAATTTTTCATCACTCCATTGAGCTGAAGCATCAGTTTAATTCACATGCTTTGTGTGCTATGCACAAGTGAATTATTCAATAAGCCTGTTTCCATTGCACTTTATCTCAAATTTCACCTTGATTCAAACTTGAGCAGAAATGCATTTTGTTACTGATTATTACAGCTGCTTTAAAACAAGTTTAAAACACATAATATGATTTTTCTTGGAAAACAACAATCAGCACAGGCCACCAGAATTGCAAGCAAGAGGTGTCCCCCTCCTCATGCACAAACATGTAGTATATGAGCCTCTCTGTGTATTTGTACACACACACAGAGGCTGGTTCTCCTGATGGCATGTCCACTCATACCAAATCTTGGATACTTGTCTGAGGGGCATAGCTGTTAAATGGCAGTGCAGGGCTTGTCATCATCGTCAATAAAGGATCACTGGGTGACTGGCACACATATCTGGGATATTGACCCGCAGTGGCACAGTTACTGCAGGGGCGTATAATGGAGCAGGTGAGAGTGCAGGATTGTGGATTTAGTCGCAGCGGTTTAGTTTCGCTGGAGGGGAGGAAGTCAGTTGGTGGTGGGAGAAATGCAAACCTGTCGCACCTTTTTGAAGTCCGCAATGCTTATCAGAGACTTTTTCAGCTTACAGAACACAGTCAGTCTGACACTATGCAGAGAGGAGAGGAGAGGAGAGGAGAGGAGAGGAGAGAGGAGAGGAGAGGGGAGGAGGAAATCCGTAGTTATGGCACACACACATTGGATGCCGGACAGGGATAATGGTATAATGGTTATGGTAGTGAGAGAGGAGGACGGCTGTGGAGAGATGGTAGTGAAAATGGAGATGGAGTAGTGGAAGGTTGGATGGCACCGGGGGAGCATTTCGGGCATAAGAATTCCTCTGTAGCCTCCCACTGCTGCCAGCTTAGTGATAACATGCATGAGTAGACCTTAGGTGAAAGAAGATGGGAAGATGAGGAGAGAGGGAGGATGGGAAAAGCAGGGCAAAATTGACAGATTGAAGGGAGCAAAGTGATCTGAAAACCTCTCACATGCTCCCTCCCCTCCGTTCCTCACATGGGGGACTGCTAAGGACGTTAGTGTCCATTAAAATTGCAGCACGTTTACATCAAACTAACAGCCTTGTGCTGTCTTTACCTCCTACCTCATCTCACTCTCCTACATAACACAAATACAAACCATAACTCAGTTTATTGACTGATTAAAAGCAATGCTTTCAAATGTAAATTAACATACACTTTAAAGCCTTGCAGTTGTTGCTGATTGCTTACACACTGAAATCAAAAGTATTTCACAATTATCAAAACCTTGCACTCAAGGAGCAAAACGTTGGCCCAGATGTGCACCACTATAAGCACAATGTCAGCTTCACACTGTTTGCGAAACAATACACACAGTGATTTGCAAAACCCTAAACACACTTATTACACATATACACATACACATATTAGACACAGAAGTATATCATGATGTCACTTCCTTGCAATTCCAAAGCACTGACTGTCAAATGACCACACCTATGAGCCAATCTGTGAAACATAGCCATCAGGTGCACAAACACATGAATGTTTAATTGTAGACACACCAATCAGGTTTAAGCACTATAAAAGGATGTAGCAGGTAAGTCTAGTATTTTCTGTACTGTATTTTCAGGGGTTTTTTTTAGATCTTTTGGATACTGGATACAGTATTTTATGTTTGTCTGTTATTTGCTGAGCTAACAGTGTTATGCACACTACTGTAGTAGCTGTATGAAAACTGGGACATGTTGTTGTGATTCTCCATGTTGACATGTTGACTGATTTGGATTTATGGAGAGAAATCAATTATCTTTTCCTCGGTCTGCAGCATTGGTCTTGTGTAGTGTTTGGTGAACTTATTGTATATTTGCACTTTCTCTGTGTACTTCATATACAGTACTCTAGTCACTGAGAAGTAGAATTGCTAAAAGTGTTTTAGGTTAGCAACAGCAGTGTGTAATTGGTTCAAACAGAATTAAGTCATATGGAACGTGTGTTTCATATGGTAACAAAATATGTTTTTTATAAATTAGTGTATAGTTTTTGCAAGAGTGTGGGTTGTGAGATGTGTGGTTGTGCTAATTGGGTGTAGTGTTTTGAAAAACCGGGCCCTGTTTTCAAAATGGTGCTTAAGCAATCAAAAAAAATGTAATATATCCAAGTGACATTGTACAGAATTTCCTCTCATAAACTCCCAGTGACCTGCCTTTTCTGTAAATTAGAACAATCAGAATCCATTTAAGGCTGCAAATGGGAAACCTTTTTACATCACTTGCAGTTATTTTCCTGAGCTGGCCAGCATTGTGTTACTGTAAATGAGGCACAAAGTTGCAAAGTCATGCACACAGTCAAACACACGTGCATGCACACTATTCACCTATCAGCTACTATATTGATGTGCTACCCTACTGTTTAGCTTTTGAATGATTCAACACACTCTATCGCAAGGTCCATTTGCTGTCTCATTCCTTTTGTCAGGGTGGTTTTCTCAATATTCTGCTGATGATCCCTCCCCCTGCCAGGGAGCTGTGGGCTTGATGCCCTCATGCCTATTTACCCTCACCGCCACTTCGGCAGCATCTCTGATGCTCTATGCAGCATCAGAGTTGGCACATAGAGCCTGGAGGAGAGAGATGAAGAGAGACTGTGAATGAAGAATACAAAAGAGTAGAAAGGGAGAAGAATAGGACCAGTGAAGATGAAAAAGGCACACGTGATTCATTGACAAGCTCTGATGAAGGAGGAATGTGTCAAATGAAAGGGAGCACATGAGTAGTCCTGATGGAGGTGATAAGGCCCACTCCAGGTGTATTCTGTGCAAAAATGGCCGAGGTGAATCTTCGCTCTTTAGTTCCAGGGGCTTTTGGCACTGCCTCTGACAGGGCATGAATCTCTGCAGGAGTGGATGGTTACCATTATGGCTCTCTCAATGGTTCAGGCTGGATTGCCTTTTGTACATTATTGCTTTTCATTCGAGAAAATGTTCAAACCTCCAGAGTAAGGTTTTCTGCAGTTGCCATTGGATGAATTGGTCTTATTTTAGTAGAACAAATCCTGCACACCGCTCTGGCTCAGTATCATTTTTAATCATGAATATTTAAATTCTGCTGGATCTCATTCAAAGCATCTCTCTGATTATCTGCCTTGCCAATCAACCTGCCCCTTTGTTAACATAGCAGAGCTGCGATGACCAAGCAGTGCCAGTGGGTCTGATATTTACCTCGGCCTCTGCAGAATGGTTTTATTAACAAATGACAGATGTAATTACAGAAACCAAACCATCATTTTATACAAACTCTGGCAAAATATTCAATGATTCTTCCAGTATCCATGCTCTGTGGTCATGGATTAGCTCTAATCACCACTGTTGTATTATATAATCCACTTCAAAAAGAAGGCTATTATGATTTAAACTGCTATAATCTGATCTCATTTCCTCCACTGTCTCCTCAATTACTTCATCATTTATCTAATTTCTGAATTTCTTCAATCTGCACCGAAATGGAGAGTGTGATACTGACATACAATCAGTTATCATAACTTACCAGAACATTTGGACTATATTTTATATGGACAATACAGCCAAGGAATTGGTGAGTCCCACAACCAAAGAATGGTATCATATGTAAGAGACAAGAATTTGAAATAAGGAAACATTTACTGAGTGTGTCGAAAAGAGGGAAACTGATAAATGCTCTATGCAATTGTGATAGGCACCATTGACTGTGCAATGGTTTCTTTTTTTAATATCTATGATCCCTGTAGGAAAAAGGTTGTTAAAATCTGAATACCTGGGCATAACCACTGTTGCAAAGATCATCATTTATCCAGTTACAGATAGTGAGTTATAGACACTGACATGACAAGCAAAATAATGAGAAGGGTGGCACATACATTTGACTTTTCAAATCTTTGAAGACAAGGATATATTACAGCAACAGTGTACAGTATCAAAGGCACAAGAATACACCTAATGATATCAGAACATAAAAAGCATAAAGATAAACCTGGACCTTGAAGAGGGCTTCACTTGTGGGAGACTAAATAACGTACTGTTGAAGATGGAGGATTTTCAGAATAAAATATTGCAAGAATATTCCCCCTGTTATCCTTTAGGGCAGCAGAATCACTGTATAGTTAATGCTGCATTTAGGGAGAAAGAGAAAGGAGGACAGTAAATGAGTTTGTGCACACTATTAGGCTGGCAGTAATTATTTTGATTAGCATGCTTTTAAGGAACTAAAAAAACAATTAGATAGGCTATTAGCTGAAAGGATATAAACAGTACTGATACTCACCAAACAAAAATACTATGATATTAAAGAAAAAGCAATATAATTCCTGTGAACTGAAAAGATAGGAGAACAATTAACTCAAATTAACCTAACCTCTATCAAAGACATATACTATACAGTATAAAGTGTACACAACTTAGAAGATGATTAAAAAAAAAGTCCAGTCAGGAATTTTACTGAAGAACAATTTCCAGATTTATGTTGTCCAAATGACAATTTACTCCCGTAAGTGAATACCTTTAGGAATAAAAAAATATATGGCGAATAAGAAAAGCAAGATGCCCATGCAGTAATGGGTTTACATGTGAAATCCATATGGAGGAGCTTCTACCAGCTGTTGAATGACATTCAACTGTCGCCAGTGGGAAACACATAGTGATTCTCAGTAATTACTGTGATAAAAAAAGAGGGCAAAGATTGCAGATTGTGCACTGTACAGCCCAATAACATGATTGGATGTAAATGTTTCTCAGTGGCAGATTGCTCATGATTATAGCAGATACAGTATAACTGACTCAAACCAAATACATATCAGATAAGGAGAACTCTTAGTTTGATTGACTATACAAAGAAGATTAAAACTCACAAACAGGCTTTCTTTTCAAATGCTGAGAAAGCAAATCATGTCGCTATCTTTGATAGCGTGGGGTCTTTAATTTAGGGGTTAAAACATTACCTACTTTAATTATCGTAAGGAACTTTGAAATTTGTATACATTATTATCTCTCTCCCTCTTGCTTACACACCAACTGTACATATGTAAGCACACTCTTTCCATAACTTAAATTGTTTTAGTTGCCTAACCTTAACCATATTGTAGAAGCCCTTGCAGAAAGTTTTAAAAAGTCGTAGGCATTGAATGTAATCCAGGATTTTTGCAGGATCATCCAATATCAACAATCTGTGCAGTGATATAGAGTTGCCATGTACTCAGCTGCTCTTCGACCTCATAACACACAACAACAAGATTGCTGCTGGAGTGAAGGCACAGTTATTCTGTTGCTGCTTGGTCCCTGATCTCTGCAATGATGAGTTATGAGGCCATGTCTGAGTGTGATGCAGTAGTATCTCACACCTGGCAGTCTGGGAGGGATCAATAATTGATCTAGACAGTGTGCCACCACCTGC
This sequence comes from Sander lucioperca, assembly GCF_008315115.2. NCBI lineage: Eukaryota > Metazoa > Chordata > Actinopteri > Perciformes > Percidae > Sander > Sander lucioperca. Next base: position 12,236,576 of record NC_050177.1, read on the forward strand.
CAGGATCCCTCAGGGTACACATGCGCACACATGTATTACCAGAAAACACAGGCGCACACGTGTCTTTTCCTCCTATTACTGTAATGATCTATACACACCCAACTTGGGTATAAAATGGAGTTGTCACTCAGTCACATCACAGCTGAGCAGATGTCAGACTGTGCTTAACCTCGACAACACTGCTGTACTGGCAGACTACATGGCTGCCTATGAAGTCAAACTGTGCAGACTGTAGATCATCAGTGGATGTGTTAATGCTGGGCTGGTACTGAAACCAGTGCAGACTACTCTATGATATGCCCTATTTTGCAGTAACAACTTGAGAGGTGGAATCTTTTCAAAGATGTGTGCACGTAAGAAAAGGATTTGCTGCACAATTAGAGAACAGTCTACTCTTTTCATAACAACCGTCAACCCTTTTCCTTTCTTTTTCTATTTCATTCAGCCCTACTTTAATTTGCCCCTTAAATCAACTGCCACTGCCTCCATTCTCTCTTCCCCCCAATCTCTAGATGTTTAGTCGTTTATGAGAGAAGGTGGAAAACAGCAGGTGCGAGGCCTGCTCAAAACACCAGAGAAGTGATCCAATTTGGTGTGGGCAGTAAATTGTGTGGACATCTGCGCACTGCACGGCGCGGAGCTGAGCAAAGGGCAGGGTGGATGCATATCTCTGCCTGGTTGTACTGCTGACAGGGCAAAGAAACAGCCAGGAGGGGTGCCAGGCAGGCAGAGCGAGACTGGGGATTGGGACCTGATACACTCTGAGGTTCCGTCTCTATATCTGACTTTAACCAACGTGGATGTTTTCTGCCACGTTGCAGAATGAGCAAGAGGGGAGGGTAATAGAGTGTAGGGAAACGTGAAGAGGAATGAGAGGAGAGAAAAAAAAGTGTGACCTAAAATTCATCCAGTATGTGAGAGATGTGGTAAGTTCGAAAATGAATATAAAAAGCGTTACAAATCTCACCATGACCATCATATAAACCTTCAAGAGTCTCCCTTGATCCATGAAAATGGTCTTCAGACGTTACTTTAATGTGCCTGTCACATACAACTCTGGCTGTAACATAGCAACAACCTTCTTTACCGCAGACTGCTGCAACCCACTGTGAGTAAAGCAGCAACAAGAGCCATGGCTAGTGTGGCTCATACACAGCAGTAACATCACGCAGTCCCTGGCCTGAATCTCTCCTCAGCCCCACAGGCTGCCTCTCCAGGCTAATTTAACAGATTACAAAACTTCCCTTCTATTCCTCTAATTAGCATTAGTGTGCCTTTGACCAAATGGGTCTGGACTCGATCTTAGCCCTCCAATCTTGCAGGCGATAAAGGTCTCCTTCCACAGCAGTGACTTTGGGCATAACTTCATTAACGACTTGGCTGACTTTTTCCAACTCTGCTGGTTCCTGTCTCCCTGAGGAGGTTTGGTCTGAGCTTCCCTGCAGCATTAAGATCATTGATTGGATTCATTAATTATTCTTACAGATTTCTCAGCTGCTAAGTGTTACAGAAAAATGCTTCTGCTTTTTTTATTTTCTCCGTATGTATCCAGTCTGTATTGGATTTGATTAATCATGCTTGTCATCATGATCATCCCCTTACTTGTAACTGTAGACTCATAAACTATTATTTTCATCAGCACAAGCATGGCCGTAATCACTCTGATTTCTGTAGTGATTGTCAACATTATCATTAGCAACATTTTCATCTTCCTCGACTTTTTCATCACTGTAATACTCTTCCTCCTCCCCCTCAGTAATACTATTGCCTCCTCCACATTTATCGCTGTTTGTTTCCCGCCCTCATTTTCTTTATGGTTATGGCCATATGGACATATTCTGGTCTTTTCTGTAATTGCTAGTTTGGATTTAAGAATTCTTGATGAATTCTTAGCTGTGTGAAATGCTGTGTTCCACTCAATAATCAATTTAGCCTCTATAAACTACGGTGGCCGACAGGGGCAAACGCCCTGCAACTTAAGAAAACACAGCAAATAGACAAAACACACACAAACAACTTCATTAATTTGACAACACATGTGCAGCATTCAGCAAACGCACTGCAAATACACACAACACAACCAAATAGATAAACGCACTGCAAATAAAAGACGATGCAAAAAGAAAAGCACGCAAACCCCGAAAAAAGAAGCGATGCAAAAAGAAAAACAACTTCATTAATTTGACAACACATGCGCGGCATTCAGCAAACGCACTGCAAATACACACAACACAACCAAATACATAAACGCACTGCAAATACACACAACACAACCAAATACATAAACGCACTGCAAATACACACAACACAACCAAATACATAAACGCACTGCAAATACACACAACACAACCAAATACATAAACGCACTGCAAATACACACAACACAACCAAATACATAAACGCACTGCAAATACACACAACACAACCAAATAGATAAACGCGCTGCAAATATGAAACGATGCAAAAAGAAAAGCACACAAACCCAGAAAACAAATGCAACAAAAAAACGCTGCATCCAGATTACACAACAGAAGTTCTCCAGACCTCTAGAGGGAGCAGCTAAGAGGAACAGCTGCATTTTCGACTGTTATTAACCGATATTAAATTAATATTATTATTATTATTATTAATAACATAATATATTATTAATATACAGTCTATGCTGCCATCTCATGCCCTCCCGGCTGGTGCTGTCCCCGAGCTTCGGCTTTTCAAAATAAAAGCTTGCGTCTGGTCCGCTATGTGTTTGTACTTTGGTGTGTTGGATGTTTGTGAACTAAACAGTACGGCAATCATACTAATGAATACAATAACTTTTTCAGCAGATGTCTTACTTACAACACGTTGGAGTTAGCAAAGCAGTTTTGTGTTTATATGTGCGAGCTGGATTTATTCAGTTTGATAAATCCCACGGTAAATTGGCTGGTTTACTAACAGGGAGGGATTATACATCCTGTCTGTTTTTGTATTTCAAGAGCGAATTGCTCCACAATATGAATACAGATTGATCACTTATTTTGTTGGTAACCGTTGTTGTATAATCACAATATTACACTTGAGGAGGCCTACACTTCAGTAATTTCGGACCTCGAAATTAAACCCTCTCATGTGGCTTAAACAAACGTCAACGTTAAACGCTGATGCAGTTTTAAATGTTTTATCACCACGAGTTTACAGACGTCTCTGCTGATTGAGTATCACCTGTGACCTGAGCCGAGACACACCCACCAAACCAGAGAAAACATATCTCAAACATAGATTTAATATTTACAGTCTATGCAGTTGGTCTCTCTCTCTCTCTCTCTCTCTCTCTCTCTCTCTCTCTCTCTCTCTCTCTCTCTCTCTCTCTCTCTCTCTCTCTCTCTCTCTCTCTCTCTCTCTCTCTTCCTCCCTCCCTCTCTCCCCGTGGGGCGAAAATGAAGCTGTTCCTCTAGCTGCTCCCTCTAGAGGTCTGGAGAACTTCCGTTGTGTAATCTGGATGCAGCGTTTTTTTGTTGCATTTGTTTTCTGGGTTTGTGTGCTTTTCTTTTTGCATCGTTTCATATTTGCAGCGCGTTTATGTATTTGTTTGTGTTGTGTGTATTTGCAGTGCGTTTATGTATTTGGTTGTGTTGTGTGTATTTGCAGTGCGTTTGCTGAATGCCGCACATGTGTTGTCAAATTAATGAAGTTGTTTTTCTTTTTGCATCGCTTCTTTTTTCGGGGTTTGCGTGCTTTTCTTTTTGCATCGTTTTTTATTTGCAGTGCGTTTATGTATTTGGTTGTGTTGTGTGTATTTGCAGTGCGTTTGCTGAATGCTGCACATGTGTTGTCAAATTAATGAAGTTGTTTTCTTAATTTGCTTGTGTTTTGTCTATTTGCGTGTGTTTTCTTAAGTTGCAGGGCGTTTGCCCCTGTCGGCCACCGTAATAAACCAAGCTAGATTAAGTAAATTTGGTAAGTCTGAGTCGGTCCTCATTGGGCGACAAACTGTACACTGCAGACACTATACTGCAGAAACCAACGTGCATCCCATTTAAATGAGTATAGCTGTGACTGCTTGTGTATACATTGGATAAGATGTTGCTCTCACAATTCATTTCACACTTCGTTAGCAAGTGAAATTGTTGGCTGGATATACAGTATGGAAGGGAAGATCAATATATTACAGCCAGGTATTAGTGGTGCAATCCAATACAAGCGCTGCCGTTCGACAGATTGTGTAAACACAATTACAAAAACATGATACAGAGGTGCATGGTTATGCATCATAGCACACAAACACAAATCAGACCCAACATATACATACACGTGCCGGTGTTTGCACACACACATTCATGTATAAGTAGCCTTGGAAATGAAGAGCACCCAGAAATTCAAACACACAAACTCCTCTTTGTTGGGCTCCACATTCACTCAGTGATTTAAATGGAGTAAATCATCATTGTGTTGAGGAAGAAGATTGATGGCCAGTCTCCATGGTTTGGCCACCCTTTCTATTTAGAGCGACAGGTCAGTCGGCCAGTTAAGGAGTTGACCTCTATTGTGGCCATCTGACATCTCTATTCATCATCACACAGTCTGCATCCTGCTGCTGCAGTCTCAAGGCACAGACTGCTTTGTGTAGCACTTTGTGGACATGTTGCAGCAAATGTGGGGAAAAAGGTGTATGTCCACGTAGGGTTGGCTGTATGTTATAATAGAGTTATAGTGTGATGCATCTTAGGCCATTGTAGGAACTGATGCAGGACTGCTTTGTGGCAATATTGAATTTTTATGATTTTCTGCATCAGTGTGTTGAAGTTCCATTTATTCGTGTCCTGGAGACCTGTCCTGGCCCTCTTTAACAGCTCAAACACATACCCAACAATGTTTTATCTTGTTAATACTTCACACAAATTTTATGAGAATTGTTGATGAAAATGATTTTGAACTGTTGACATATTTTAGAAGTCTGCTACAATAAACTTCTCAGAAACCCCAGCTCGTAGGTTAAAGAGCCCCTATTATACTAATTTTCAGCGTTATATTTGTACTCTTGGGTCTGTCTGTCTGTCTGAGCTCTTAGCCCACCTTCCTGAAAAGCCCAGTCTGCTTTGATTGGTCAACTGGCCCACTCTGTTGTGATTGCGCCTACAATTTTTATTTTTACTACGGTTTCTCAATCAATGACATCATTAATTGAGGAATTTCAAACAGGAATGTGGGCAAGCCATTTTAGGCAGTTGAGAAAAAGTGCTGTCTGTGGGAGAGAAAGCTCATTTGGAGTGAAGTTGTGTTTTTTATTCTTTATACATCTATTACACACACAAACAACTATATAACACACTAAAAGATGAGGACAATCCAAAAAAAACATTATAGGGACTCTTTAAATACAATGTTTGTTTTTTATCCCAGTACTTTTAAAGGTCCCATGGCATGAAAATTTCACTTTATGAGGTTTTTTAACATTAATGTGAGTTCCCCCAGCCTGCCTATGGTCCCCCAGCGCCTAGAAATGGCGATAGATGTAAACCAAGCTCTGCCTTTGAGAAAATGAAAGCTCAGATGGGCTGATCTGGAATCTCCTCCTTATGACCTCATAAGGGGAAAGGTTAACTCCCCTTTCTCTGCTTTGCCCCCCCAGAGAATTTGGCCCTCCCATGAGAAAGAGAGAGACATCATGGCTTGCAAACAAGCGAAGCATGGCAGTTGGTCAAGGCCACACCCCCACCCTCCACCTTGCCCCCCCCTCCTCCTCAATATCTACAGACACAGAGATGGCACATCCTAAGTAAAGCTCATTGTGGGACTGGCTCTAGTGGCTGTAATTCTGGCTGAATTTCGGGAAAGAGACTTCAGATACAGTATTAGGGGACCACTAAGGTCTATATAAAGAGACTTCAGATACAGTATTAGGAGACCACTAAGGCCTATATAAAAGAGACTTCAGATACAGTATTAGGGGACCACTAAGGTCTATATAAAGAGACTTCAGATACAGTATTAGGGGACCACTAAGGTCTATATAAAGAGACTTCAGATACAGTATTAGGGGACCACTAAGGCCTATATAAAAGAGACTTCAGATACAGTATTAGGGGACCACTAAGGCCTATATAAAAGAGACTTCAGATACAGTATTAGGGGACCACTAAGGCCTATATAAAGAGACTTCAGATACAGTATTAGGGGACCACTAAGGTCTATATAAATAAGACTTCAGATACAGTATTAGGGGACCACTAAGGTCTATATAAAAGAGACTTCAGATACAGTATTAGGGGACCACTAAGGTCTATATAAATAAGACTTCAGATACAGTATTAGGGGACCACTAAGGCCTATATAAAAGCATCCAAAAAGCAGCATGTCATAGGACCTTTAAGCAGCACTACCCCTCTTAAATCCCAAGTAAGTCTATTATTGACCCAAAACATTAGTAACTCAGTAACAACATACAAAACATAAAAACTTTCCATATTTGTCAAAATAATAATGCTTTATGGTTTATTGTGTCACCTTCATCAAATGTATAAGCCTAATGTGTGCACAAAAAAACATATTTCTCAAGGTAAATGTAATGTATATTTCCTAGTTAACATAAGCAGTAGAAAACTAGTTTAAGTACAATGAGTTTGGTGGTACATGGTGGCCAAATTACTTCTTCAAACTGGCCTTTTGGAAAAGTTAAGCCCTGTGATTCTATAGAATATATATTTATGTAAGAATACTGTCAGGAAAACTTAGCCAAGTATAGAAATCCTCTACAGACAAGAATGAACAAGAGAGACGCAGAGAAACCCCTAGTGTTTCTCAGACAGTAATAGGTTGGTAAATGTTAACAATTTTCCATTTAACCTAGGCATCGCTTTCTTAGAGCATAGGACTCCTCTTGGCTTTTGATAATAAGGCGTATGTATAGAAGCTAAGGAGTCATTTAAGTGTTACAAGTTTTAATTAAAAAGGTATGCTGTGAAGTATAATGATTTATTTCATGACAGCGAGGAATGGCTTTTTTTTATCTGAAAAAAGAAACAACATGGTGAGAGATCCGGGTGTTGAGTCTCCTGTCTGGCCTCTCGCTGCCCCGTGTCTCTCATAAACAGGCAGGACATTTCCCATCTGCAGGTCCGGCCTTGTACCACAGTCATGTTTCTGACGCTTCATTTTCTGTCATCTGGTTCGGCCCGAGTCTTATTTCAAGGTGAGCGCTTCCCCTCGGCCCCTAACAAGAGAGAGGGAGAGGGAAAAAGTGAGAGGGAGAATCCTCCAAGGTCACTTTTGGTGTCTCTCCGTTAGAGTTGGTGAGCTCCTGACAAGGCAGAGACAGTTTCAATTTCTCACCGACTGTCAAGAGCTCCCTGTTTTTTAAACACATGTGAGACTGATATAAGCAGAGGAAGATGTTCCCTGACTTTTTGGTGTTATCTGAGGGGCATTCTTTTCTCCGGCCTTATCTCACTGTCAGTAATGGGCCTTCAGTGATTCTGTCAGATAGCTGCTGCAGATGGACTAGGAGGCTTGGTTAGGCAGGCAGATAGAGCAAAGCTTTCCCAGATACTGTAGATCTAGACCTGGCTGTTTTTCCACGTTTCTGCCCCTCGGTGATTGGTAAATCCCATTGAATGGCAGTTTGACGGATGCTGCACCTTTCACCACCTTGTGGTGCCTAAAGTGTTGCACGGTGAACTTTCTTTGACCACCTCCTCAATCATAAGTACAGTAAAAGTCATCTTCTTCTTCCAGGTGTGATGAAGACAAAGGTCAGAGAGCTTTGATGTGACATATCAACTCACTTAGGGGAAGGATGAAATGTCAAAACAGTTTTCAAAGGCTTTGACGCTAAAGGGAAATGCAAACTTCAAAGAAAGTAAGCTGTGTGTGTGCCTATGTGTGTGCAAGAGTGCCCTCAACAATATTGGCCTCCTGTTGACAAGTTAATGATAATACGATATAATAAGTTAATTGCCTGGAGAGCATATTAGAGACAAAACCCCCAAAAGTAGCTTATCCTCCTTGAAGGCATTCAGTTAACTTTACAACTCTTCACTTTGCTTCACTATGATCGAATTAATGTTTGGGGAATAGAGGAGAAAAAGCAGAGGGGAGGAGTGGAAGGGCTGATAAGAGAGTTAAAAAGCAGTGGCGGCGGGGAATGAGAGAGTAGTAGCAATAGGCTAGACTCCTGCTGTCTCCTCTTTGGGGAGATCCTCACTAGTGCTGTCCCTATAGTGGAAGGAGAGGCTCAGCCTGGGGTCTTTGAAGTACTGCTCACTTATTACAGGGACTGGTTTGTCCTTTGTGCTGCCATTATACAATCAACGCAGCATATCTGCAGACAACTCCCATCTCTCAAACGAATACAATTCTAGGCCGGCCATGCAGAACGGAGAAAGATTCCCCACAACATCACTGAAGCCCAACGCAGCACTTTTGTATTTCCAAATGTTTGGCTTACCACTCGAGAGACACAGATCCAGTTCTTAATCATAACGCTTGTTATACAAACGCTTTGGAGTACGCTTTACTCTTGCTTTGGATGAGATTGGTTCATCACTAACATTTAACTTGATCTCCATTTCCTAATATGTAAATTACCAGCTGTTGCAAGAGGAAACAGAATGCAACATGAAGAAGATCATGCTATGTTGGTGTTAACCCTTCTTCAGCTCTGAAACTGCAGCTGCCATCTGTGTGTGTGTGTGTGTGTGTGTGTGTGTGTGTGTGTGTGTGTGTGTGTGTGTGTGTGTGTGTGTTAACTCATATGTCTACTACAGTGTTTTCATTCAGCAAGAGCAATGCAAATAAGGTTGGCATATGCGTATTTACAATATTAGCAAAAAATCTGCTCTCTATTTTTTTCATTGACCGATTAATCAATTAAATGTCAACATTTCCACAACTTCTCAGAGCCCAAGGGAAAGTCTTTAAGTACCTTTTTTTATATATAAAACCCAAAAATATTTAATTAACTATCATTTATGACAAATTAAGACAGCAAATCCTCACATTTGAGTAGCTGGATCCAAAACTTCTCTTGTCATTTCTGCTTGAGAATTAGCTGAGCTGTAACGATCAATGGATCATCAAAATATTAAATGATGAATTTTCTGCCAACTGACTTCCGACCAATTCTTTGTGAAGCTTATAATGTTTGTTTTTTGCCAAAGTGTCGAGAGGAGTTGATAATGGTCATTTTCCAAGGCTGTAAATTGTAGGGTTGGTGTACTGGGTTGAATTAGAGAGGTCTGATATTCTGCCAAACTTAATTATAAAACTCTAGAAAGTTTCGGCTAGAAAGGCAGAATGCCAGTAGTGTTGAAGTTAACCTTTAGCTCATGCACTGTTGGGGTCTTCTAGACCTGGCTGTTTTTCCACGTGTTTCTGCCCTCAGTGATTGGTAAATCCTATTGAATGGCAGTTTGACAGACACCACACCTCTGCAAACAGGTGGTGCCTGGAGTGTTGCACGGTGAACTTTCTTTGACCACCTCTTCAATCAAAAGTACAGTAAAAGGCATCTTCTTCTTCCAGGTGCGATGAAGACATATGTCAGAGAGCTTTGATGTGACATATCATGGACATCTTCATATGTTCATTGTTTGGTGGAACAATTCACTAAGGGGAAGGATGAAATGTCAAAATTGTTTTCAAAAACTTTGACGCTAAAGGGAAATGCAAACTTCAAAGACAGCAAACTGTGTGCATGTGTGCAAGATTGCCCTCAACAATATTGGCCTCCTGTTGACAAATGAATGATAAAGATATAATAAGTTAATTGCCTGGTGAGCATATGAACTATGAACTAGTCCTCCAGAGTCATACAGCTGTTAATCTAAAATGGAAGTCTCCAGCAAGCAGTGTCTGATATTTGATGTGTAGGCGTTTGATCATCAACTTGCCCTTTCTGCTGATTTTATAGAAGAACATTATATTTTTGTACAATAAAAGGTGATATTTGTAATATAACATTGTGTCTAGATTGTACTTACCTTTTAAGTTGTTTGGAACCTGCTTTCAGTTTCTGTGGCTACACAACTTTTAGTACGAGTGACACAATCTCAACCCAAACTGAACATTATAACCCTCACAAAGACTGCATTTATTGCAGGGCTGTTGTATTGGATTGCATTAGATTGTACAGGTGTAGCACTAAACTCTGTTTAAAATGAAAACTATAGTCTTTGTTTTAAATATGTGAGGCCAAATAGTAGATATATAACAACAGGGATCCATGTGATAAAAAGCAGGTCTGGAAATATTCAAAATTCAGAATACCAGAAGTACGTTCAATAATGCACTTAGATAGTTTGCTCTCTCTCTCTCTCTCTATCTCTCTGTGTGTCTCTCTCTCTCTCTCTCTCTCTCTCTCTCTCTCTCTCTCTCTGTTATGTGCAAGGTCAGTGGGTTCTGTCGTCGTCACTTTCTCCTCAGAGCTGCAGGCTGCGACAGAGAGCCGGCTTATATAGACTATAGAGAGAGCCTTCACAGACACTAAACCTGTGCCAGCCGTGGAGCAGTGGCATGCTTGTTTTGCGTAATAACTGACTGATAAAGGCCGCCTGGTTGTGTGAAAGCTCGGAAACATGCCCACAACATAAAGGGAGTCACTTTACTTAGAGCCTATTTATTTTCCAGCTGACGTGGGAGCGCACAGGCTGGACTGTTGGTTGGGCATCGCTGTGTGTGTGCCGGGGAGGAGAGGAAAGAAGCCGAGTTGACCTGCTGGGATTTTAAGACATCTAGGCTACGTTATTTTGTCCAATCTGGCAGGACTCCAGACTCCGGTTGTCTCATCTGTGGACAGACTACACACTCAGAGCAATGACTGTACTGAATTGTCCACCGGCTCTCTGTAATTTCTCCAGCGAAGCCAGCCCCACCACCACCCGCCCTTAAAATAAAGCTGCTCTAAACAAGTCAGCACCATCACCGTTGTCTAACAGCTGGGATTTACACTTTACAATGTCTTGAGACGCGACGGGGAAGCTACAAAGATGATGACAGTGAGTATCGGCTCCTTTCAATGGCACTGATGTAGCATCCAGGCTACTTTTAGCTCGTTTCCCACCGGGTAGGGTTGACTAATGCACACAGTGACTTTCATTTTGGCCGTTAATGGTGGGAGGGGGTCAGTCTGGTCTCAGCTGTAGTGTCATCTTCCGATTGATAGAGTGATATTGGGCGTTTCTGTCACCGCTGTTGCCGGGGGGATATCATGTTCCTCCTGGGACTTTTTGGCAACATTACATCATATGAGTAGCCAATGAATGAGAAATTGAAGAAACGCACGCGTATTATCCAAATGCGTATCGCCTGAAATGTGTTTTTTTTTTTGTTTTTTTTTATCAAATGCCCCCCCTTAAAATAAATAAGGTTGCCAGATGTAATCATGCAACTGTGAAATGCGTGCAGAAATGCCACTTGGAGTACACTCGACGCACGCAAAGACTGGGCGTATGCGATGGCACCCCAATGCAAGCCACCTAGAGAACGACGGGCAGAGTTGTGAGGGTAGTCTTTGACATAAATTAGACGCCCCCCAGACACCCGCCCGGCTGCGGGGTGGGTATCGGTGCAGCTGTCAATTTGCATGTTATTTTGTGGCCAAATCCAGCCTGTACGGTCTTCCTGCGCTTCGGTTAATCCCACAGCGGATCAGCTTTACCGCTCCAGTCTGCGTGTTGCAGCGCTTTCTCTCTCTATCTCTATCTCTCTCTCTCTCTCTCTAATACACGCACACTTTAAATAATTACATTATTTTAACCGAGCACATGTGACCAATGTGTATTGACGCGATAATATCTGGAAACCAAGCGCTGTTTGGAGGCTGCACAAACCGGGATACCACTTCAAGAAAAGGATCGGTGACCGAGATTTGAAACGCGAACGCAGCTCGGATACTCTGCTTCTATTTTAACGGTCTTCCTGATTTGGAGAGGAAAACTCCACCCGGTTCCTTAATCTGGGGTTTTCTAGCACTTAAAAAAGGGTGACAGAGTCAAGATGACAGGCTGGTTCACACACCGCAGGGACTGGTGACCGTGTGGTGACACAGCGCGTTTGATGAGCACCTCGGTAAGGTTGTTCTCCGATGTAGGCTACTGATAGGCTACATCTGATAGTATTGTACCATCCATGCTACATTTTTAAGCCTAAACATAACATTTTACAAATTCACATAATCGTGACCGGGGTCATTTTGCTGTAAAATACTAGGTCTAAGCGATTTCAGAGCATTAAGCCATAAGTAGGCTGGTAATGTTGTGCGCCCAGGTCCTCCCCCTTCATATGTAAACAGGGGCTCCTGGAGTGTTTAATGTCAAGAACCCGCAGATTGTTGGAAATGATCCCTAGGAACTAAATGTGGGATTTGACATGTCATTACTGTCTAGACTGAGGGGTAACAAGCAAAAACAGTAATCATACATTCACTGGTCTTATCCATGAGTGAGTAAAATAATACTGAGATGTAACTCCCCCTATGAACACCCTGTAGGTCTCGGTGGCAATGCCATATGTTACTAAGTTTAAAAAAAAAAGCATTTAGATAGTGTAAACTATCTAATGGCAAGGCAAAATACAGCTTTTGTGCAGCTATAGTGCCATCTTTAACCCTGCAGCAGCTTCACTTCTATTCTCTGTAACCCATTAGCATTTCATGGAGAAATGCAAGCTCCTCATCATAGAGTGGCTTATGTCTCTACACCGCATCAGCAATTTGTGTATCTATTCTCCAAAATGCTGAGTCACATTGCTTTGACCAACATAGATATTTTCTGCATTGTGCTTTGACGTCAACAGCCAGTGTCTGCACAGGTGTGGTCCAGTAGTCATAACTCAGGAAAGCTTATTATAAGGAGGATAGTACTATATGTATTGCAGTTTCTCCCTCGAGTTTTGTGTAAAACTATTAAGTCCTCATGGTATAAACCAGTAATTATCAATCTTTATAATTAATTTCTTTTCCACAGCAACTCATAATGTGGATCACTTAGGAATGTGTCGTCAATTTCTTTTTGCCCTGAGAGAAATATTGCTGCTCCTTGCTTTTCATTAACTTTTAAAAGGTGGGCTGATGCACTATCATAATGTGCTCCTGTGGAGAAACAGACTGACAACACCGCAAGAGACGACACAGGTCAGGTGGAGATTTGTGGAGGGTTGTAAACTACGCGGACATTTTCATTAGCTGTGAACTAATCAGGCAGTGACTGGGGCTCCACGGGAGCGACACAGTCAAGGTTAGACAACAACTCTGGACTCATCTGTCCGTGTCTTTCAGCTTGGTGTATTGACATGTCAGTGTCACTCTCCCCGCTCACAAAACACCCATGTTTTGTGCCTGTGGTGCTGTACAGATGTAGCAGTGGGTGGTGGGATATTATTCTGATACATCCAGCCACAAGGACTCCGCCTTCACTGTGTGTATCAAGTGTTGCACAATCCCACACACACATGTACACATTCACCAGAGGAATGTATGATCAGTTAGCATAGTGTGTTAAGACCGGGAATCTTTGGAGCAGTACAGTTAAGTCCGAGAGAAACAGTGACTACAAAATTCTGCGCAGAAAGGAAGTTTCTGCGGGACAGGAAGTGCTTTGTGGTTGCCGGTCTCAAACCACAACACTGGTGTGACTAATCTAAGTCTACACACTTCCCTAAATTTTCTTTTCATTTTAATTTCCCTTTTTGCTATTCCCTCTCTTTTCTTTCTCCCTAGTTTTAAACTCTTGTTCTTTGCACATGCATGTTCCATAGTTGACTCATTTTCTCTGTTGCTTTGTCGTTGCAGGATTACCGGGAGGATGGCATGGACCTGGGGAGTGATGCATCCAGTCGCTCCAGCTCAGAGTCCAACTCCAACAAGGTTACACCTTGCTCCCCTTCTCTTGATCTGGCTACATTGGACGACTACAAATCCTCCCCCTCTCTGGACCTGGTCACCTTAGAGGACTATGAGGAGGACGAGGACTACCAAGAGTATAAGAAGAAGGTGATAGAGGAGTGGGAGAGCGAGTATGGAGAGGACTACACCTCTCCACAGCCTCCTGTTCAGGAGGAAGGCAGAGGAGGCGTTGTGGGGGTTGACAGCCTTGGCGAAGGCTACAGGAAGACAGTGAACAGTCGCAGCCTCGCTGAAGAATTCCAGGATGTGAAGACCGTCCCGCCCCTCCCGGCCCCCAGAGGACACACTGCCACTTCAATTGCAGCCGTTCCAGAGGAACTGAAACAGAACGGCAATCTGATTTTGCCCAGGAGCCACCAGCTCCACTCCCCCGATACACCACAGGGGGGCACAGGGATTCCCAAGCCCCGCCACCGCAGTTCCACTCAAGGCAGGGGGAGCCGCAGCACTGGTGGTGGTGGTGTAGGAGGCAGTGGAGGGACTGGGGGACGGATGGGGGCACACAAAGAGGAGCAGGGTGTAGAGGAAGAGCCTCTGCCCACCATGGACTGGGCGGCCCTGGAGAGACACCTGGCTGGACTGCAGTGCAGAGAGCAGGAGAACCAGAACCTCAACCAAAACCACATGGGCAAGACTAACTACACCTCTGTAAGTGTCTAAGGACTTTACTTGTCGTTTCCTGTGGGGTTTTCTACCTATGTGTGTCAAGGGTTATCTCACACATTGTTTTCCCATGCTCTGGTAGGCATCTGTTATCCAGCAGTTATCTGTGACAGATGGACCCTGGAAACATTAGGTTTGGTTAGCTGGAGTAAGGAAGAGGGATTAGTCGGCTAATGTAGCGCTAAGCTATGTGGCCAAGCTATAAACCTGACAATCATGGAAATCATGGGCTACATACACTGATTCAGAGAATCTCTGTCCAACAGTGCAAGCAAATAATTGTTATTATTTGATGACTTTGGACAGACAATGACTACAGCAAATATGTATTGCTGACCTTACAGTCTTGTATCTGTTTAACCTAGTTTAAAAAAAAAAAATCCTTGTTGTCCTTTGTTGTGGCTATGTGGTGTTTCTACCAGAAGAGGTCAGTGTTGCATTGACATTTACAGCAGCAGAGAGCTGCTGCAGGCCTTTAATGCCACACCAGCAGCTCCAGCGCTTAATGCTTTTATGGTTCACTTGCAATCTCATGACATTACTCAGTTTGAATCACAATCTTCTAGTCTTCAGTCTCAGAGATCTACGGTTTCTTGTTGGTCTGTGGGTCGGGTCCAAAAGGGTATAGTTTAAAAAATGTTTAGGGAGGAGCAGGAGAAAATTGTTTACAGCAGCCACAGTTTCAGCGCAGACACATGCAGTTCTTGTGTCACTGAATAAAACTAAGCAAGGACACATTTGTGTTTGAGAAACGGGGATTGGTGTTCTCTTTTGGTATGCAAGCACCAAGACCTTTTTCTCAGTGCACACGGACAATGGCTGCAGCCAATGCCATTGTTAGTGTGTTGTGTGTCTTTGTTTGTCTGTCCTGGAGGCCCCCTCTGTCTCCCTGAGGCACGCCAGGAATGCAGCGTGATAAGTGGGGGATGAAAGGAAGGAAAGAGGGAGGAAAGGAGAGGAAGATGGTATCTTTGGGACCAGGCAGTTCGGGGTCACATGGCTCGTGTTTGTGTCAACGTTCATTACCTGCTGTCCATCTTAAACGAGAAGGTCACCTCCTGGCTGACTTTAGTCTAGGGAAAGTCTGCTCTGTCTCCGTCTCTCTGTCCCTCTCTCTCCCTCTAGCCAGTGGGCTGTGATATTATTGACCTGGGTGGAAGAAAATCTCTTGAAAGTGAGCCTCTGTCTCCACATGCAGCCACAATCTTGTGCACACACACACATTCACACACATGCTCTTTACCACATGTGATGTCTCACATGTGTGTACATGAAGGTACTGTAGACCAGGCCTGGTGTGGTTGATAGAGATAGCCTGGTCCTGATGCTGATAAAGTTCCACGACTTCCAACTGTCTTTCCGATTACAAGGTAAAGCAAATCCTCAGAAAATACCGGGCCTCAGATTTTGATGGCCCTGAGTAGATAAGAAATTTGAATTAGCTGTGGAATCCCACCTGAGCTGGGATCAGAAGAGATATACCAGAATTGATGAGACTCACAAGCTCATATCCTGGACAATCCCACTCTTGAAATCTTTTAAGTGCTGCTGTACTTCAGAGGAATGCCCATCATATGGTTTATATCAATCCACTGAACTTCTGACATGTGATTTGACCTTTTGGTTTGTTTAGTCCTATTTGTGAGCTTCCTTAATGAAAGAGGACTATGCTCGTATTGACCCTCTGCTAACCTGCTAACAAGAGCATCAAAAGCAGTTGTAGAAGTAAATTTTAAATGTCCACGGCTCAAGGCCAGATAACGGCGCGGACTCCAACGCTTGCTGTAACTTCACGATTACTCTTCTTTTTTGTTTAAAATAGAGATAAAAACAAGATTAAAAGTCGTGAAAGAGTTAACACAGAAGTTGAGGGAGTCAGATGAACAAAAAGAGCTTCAATGTGCACGAAAGTAAATCAACACACAGGAAAGCCCGAGCAAGGTCCGGACATATCTTGCTAACGGGTCCTTTGTCTAACATCGCCTGATATCGTTTTAGAAGGAAGACCCTCCTCCTGTGGAATGCTCCAATGATCACCTTCAGAGCATGCGTGTTAATCTTCAATTGGCTATTTTCGAGGTTAAGACCACCTCTTTTGGGATTTTTCCACTAGTCCACTACTACAAGTCATTTAGCTGATCTTGCGTTTCGAGCGCCTACGCTTCAGGCATTTGGGCTTGGTGCCCGCCATAGCTTTTTTGTGGCTACAGCGGCGGCCATTCTACTGCGGCTGTAACAATGGTAAGCCATCTGTGGCTGTTTGCAGCTGCACAGCGACAACTGAAGGTGATCCAAGGAGGGAGAAGGTCTCTTCCTTACACAAACTAAAATACATATCATCTTTTATCTAGTATCATATTTGTTGTACATTGTATATTTCCCATAACTCAATTAAAACAGATTTTATCACATTTTCCACAACAGTGTCAATTTAGCAACTGAGACATTCCCACAAGACTTCCCTTGTGTCTTTCTATGTCAGGGGCCATCCATGTTTCTTATTTTGCTGGACTTATCAGACACCCTGGTGGAAAAAGGGGTCTGGCGCTTTTAAAATGTCGTTAAATATTTAGACATTCACCCAGGCGGGAACCACCAGCTAGATGATGCGTGTGTTCGGATGTATGGAGGGGTCTGTCTGTCTGGGATGTTGCTGGGGTCCAGAGGGACAGAGAAATTCATGCTTCAGTAGAGCTTCAAAAGCATCTGTGCTTTAAGAAAGACGGGACACAGTGAAGCTCAAAGCTAATATTCGGTCGCAAAGTGCCTGGAGGCTGGTCTCCAGTCAGATGCAGTAGCTACAGTACACCACACTTGTTTGTATATAGGAAAATGGTAAAATATGGATCAGATCAAATGAGCTGTCAGCAAGACAGATGGGATACACAGACCTCTTCTTGCATACCTCAGTCCTGTTTACATCTCAATGGCAACAGTCCCATTTGCACTATCTTGTCGAAGTCAGGGTTGAATCATAGTACATAGCAGAGTCTGCAGGTCTTTGAAAAGTTTTGACGTTTTCGTCTCTTTTATCTACACCTTTGTCTCTTTTTTCAATGTTTTGGGCTCTTTTTTTTTCATTTAGCGCTTCTTTTCACTACCATTTATAAACACCACTAACACCAACTTATTACCAGTTTTACACTCATTTTTGGAATTCATGGTCAGTACACCTCATTTATAGGAAATTATACCTAATTCTTGAGTTACAAAAGCAGAAATTATGAATTATTTAGACTCATATTAAAGGAAGGATAATTACAGAAGGATAAATGTCAACGTTCAGGCTGGTTTTGAAACATTTTCTTTTTTACAAATGCAAATTTATTTTATAAAACACCCAAAAGTCAATGAAAGTAGAGATCCTATCTTTTATTGTACTTGCGAAGCGCGAGGTATGGAATCATCCAAATTACGTAGTTAAAAAGAAACCCATATTTCTGATATAGACATTTTGAAAAACAGGGTCAAATTTGACCCGAAGACAACACAAGGGTTAAGAGACAAGATCAACTTTTATTATCCCCGTGGGGAGATTTAGTTTTTTAAGCTACATTTAAAGGAATAGTTTGACATTTTGGAAAACAAGCTTATTCACTTTCTTGCCAAGCATGCCAACTATTCCTTTAGATTCAACATTTTAAACACAACTACAGTAGTAGAGTGGCATTGGTTTTTCACCATGCAGTGACATGTTTCTTTGTGCTGTAGGTCTTTTTGTAGATTACCACTTTGTAATACAATGGCGCTAGTCTGTACCATAAAAACCTTCATTTATTTATGCCTGTTATTTCTTTTTTGCATTAATGAACCATATTGGTGCAGGTGTGTTTATTTAGGGTGCGGTTTCTGGCTGCTGTAATTTCAGCGTCTGTCTGCGTGTGGGGTCCGGAGGATTCATGAGGCTGAGGGGCATGCTGACCTGATCATAATTTGTTTCTAATGAACTCTGGCGTCGCGTGGCGGGGAGGGCCCACAGGGACCTCAAGTACACTCGGGGTAACACTACCCCTGACCCTCCATTTTAAGGTGACCAGATTTCTGAGACAAAATCTGGGGACATTTTCAGCTCAGAAGCATAAATACCTCCAAAAAGGTAATGTTTTTATCTTTGTAAAACTTAAAACGGGGACACTGCCCCAGGGGGGGTCACATGGGCATGCTCCCCTGTAAGAAAATTTTGTCTATTTTAACATTTAAATGCATCAATCTGGTGCACTTCGAAAAGAAATTCAGAGGTTAGACTTGATTATTCTTATCTATGGATGGAAATATTTGTGCTGTAGCCTGAACTATTTTGCACTTCATAATTTTAACCTGTCACACACAGGTTGAATAGATTTTTTCTTCATATTTTTGCATTAATATATATATATATATATATATATATATATATATATATATAAGTAAGTGGGATTGTCTGGAATCTGGCAATATAATAAGCATTATGGTGGGATACATTGGCTAACAGAAATGTCTGTGTTGACATAAATAGTTTACATGAGAATACATATATATAATATATATAATTTTGGCCCTTTGGCTGAGTCTCTGTCTGTCAGAGGGAGAGCAGGAGTGCGGTTGTGAAGAAGTTGGTAATTTCATGTCGCAGATTAACACTTTTGCATGCACTATATCCGTGTCACATTCTCATTAGGGGCTGAGCCCCCCTAAAGGTCTGATCCTAGAATCGTCCCCGCTGCTACTTCATACTTGTACTCCACTACACCTCAGAGGGAAATGTTGTCATGTTTACTGCACTACATTTATCTGACAGCTTTTGCTTTATTGCTTCACGCTGGGCTTGTTTCTGCAACAGCTCATTGAGTATCAGATACAATTAAAACTATTGAGGAAATATTTTCATTTGACATTGGTCCAGTATTAAACGAGATCGCTGCAGTCAGCAAAGGCGAAACAAGCTATAATGTAAGTTAATAGGACGTCAATTGTGCCGCTTGTATTTACGTTAAAAAAAAGTGCTCGTTTTGCCACTGACAGACTCAGATTAATATTCTAAGTGTCTGACAACATTATGGAAAGGATTTCTAAGGAGGTCGCTCTTTTTGTTAAAGAGTAAGATCCTTTTTTAATTATACAAAGTCGGCGAAATTGCGTTCGCTAAACCCACCAGACTCCATGTAAATAAACAGTAATTTTAGCATCGTAAAATGGGCATTCTAGAACATCTCTGAGCTCTGAGGCTTGCTCTGGCTGTCTTGAGCCTGTGCGTGTAGGGTGCACGACTATTTCATTCCAATTTCGGGTCTGTCAGTCACAGTGAAAACCGGGGACATTTCCGGGGACATCTCCAGCCGGGGACAGGTCACCGAAACCGGGGACTACTCCATTTAGCTGCGCGCCCCTAAAAGGCAAACAATAAGATTATTCTTCCGAGCCAGTCTTGAGGTGAAAAAGGCAGAGATGGGGTCAGTCTACATGTATAGATAATCAATACTCTGAAATTTACCTGTGTTGTATTACTGTAAATCCATGCCTACAGGCTACTTCTTTTTCAATCTCAGAGTACACACGCCCACACTTACTCACACAATTTAAAAAGAAAAAACATGGGCAAACCATGGTTAGAAAGATAGGGCCTGTGCTAAGACCTGCAGCACCACTCCTACTTTAAAAATGTAGAGAAGAGCTTTCTCACTCACTCACTCACACACAAACACACACACACACACACACACACACATATCACACAATCATATTTGCAGTTTGAGGTGTTAAAGGTACGAAACTCTTGCAAGTCTCGCACCTTTATGTAAATGTATTGCATGATGTAATTAATATAATTAGAAATGGGATAAAAAAAAGATCTGCTTTGTTAAAAGTTGGACAACTTCTAAATGTATAATCTATGTGCTGTTAGGACAGATGTAATGATTTGTCTGTTCTCCCAGTTATCAGAGGAATTAACAGGTCGATGAACATCTACTTTATAGGAAAGCACACCTTATAAAAAGGCCAAGAGCCAGACCGAATTGTAGAAATGTGGCATGCTCTGCCACAGAGAAGCACTGAAGGGTTGTAGAAAATAAAAGATTGAGTGAAAAGCAGGGAGAGGTTCAAGAAAAGAGCAATGGCAGAGAGAGGTTTCTCTGTGCTCTGTGATTATGTTCAAGTTCAACAGTTGAACTGTGCTTGCCGCCCTCCACTAACAACCTAACTACAACCTTCACCCAGTACTCAGACTGTGCCACGTAGAGGGAGAGAGAGGGCGAAGGTAGGAGAAGTAGGAAATTGCAGGGTTTGAGAAGTCCTCAGTGCAGTTATAGTGGATATAAATAAGCACAAACTATGACTATTCACATTGGAGTTAGGTCCTATATGGGGAAACAAAGCATGCAAGTCTGAAGTTAGAAGAGTAGCAGATAGGCGGGATTAAAAATAACCTGTGGAATAAGAGCGAGGTGAGAAAGGATTTATAGGGTCAGAGGTATGGTTTGAATGAAGACACTGGCGAGCCAAAAAGGGAGGGAAGTTGGAGGAGTAGACAGTCAACGTATACATGGGTAGGAACTTCGTAGGAGGAGGCTTCAGAGGTGGGGGCAGGGCTTTAGCCAGGTGTGGATAGCGCCTTTTGAGGCTCCAGTGTCTGTTCAGCCCCCTTGGCTTAACCACTGTTCCTCGTGTGTGAGTGTGTGCCGGTACCAGTTGAAACACGCCCAGCCCTCTGCAAACCACAGCTCACACACACACACACACACACTCCTTACACACTCACTGCAACACCTCTGCTTTAGAGTTATGCAGCTTTCTGTCTCCTGTTAGTCCACACACACATGCACACACTAACCTCACTGATTCAAAGGATATATTTTTCTTCTCATGGTATCCTGGCAGTCTGCCCTTGTTGGTAGATGTTTTTATTCCTTTTCCTTTTTTTTATCAGTGGAGTATTTTTCATCTCAGCTTAACCTTGGATTCCTCACAGCAAGTCGGGCACTTAACTCAGGTAAAGCAAAAGATGACATTTTCAACATTACAAACGAAAGGCTGTAGTCAAACCAGGACAAATGTTTAATAAGTTCAGACTCAAAGTTAGATACATTGTTTGGCAAATGCTTCCTAATGTAATTGTAGCTCTGGGCACTACATTCCTCTGCTGTGACATGTTGTATTTTGAGTTAGTATGCAACAGAAAAGTTAAATATGTCGAGAATGGAACATAAAGTAGAGCCAGCTGCACATCTGTCCATGCATCTGACTTTTTCTCAGAACTACAGTAATTTTCTGTGTGACCCTTTAACAAAGAGCAGGTTCATGCTGGCAGGACTCTGACCATATGTGGGTTGCTACTTGGTAGTCCTCTATTTTGTTTTCTTTCTGGCAAAGAAAGAATATCATCAAATATGCAGTGCAGGTGTATTTGAATCCTGTTTTAAATAAGCAAAGCTTTGTGCTACACCTGTTTTGAATGTTCCCTTACATTGAGATGCAGAGAAAGTCAAGCTCAAAGAGCGAGCAAAGGGCTAACTGATTGAGATCTTTGTGTTGCCTCTGGATGCCTCGCATCACCTCAGGTCTTCTGTTAAAAGTTGCACACCACAAAGATTACAACTGACCGGCGACTGCTTGCACATATATGTGCATCTGATCGGAGGAAACAAGGAGGCTGTCACATCCAAAGACGCTTATTAAAGACCATCAAGACAAAACTGTTTTTCAAGGGTCTTGTTATATACACTTGGAATACAAATAGAGAATAAGTCAGATAAGAAGGTGCAGCTGGCACTGTAAAGCTTTGTTTTGCACTGGCCTTGTCAGCCCTTTGCTTGTGGAAGAAGAAAAAAAGGCAGAAGCAAAACATTAGAACATCTCATGAGTAATATCAGTTTGTTGACAGGCTGAACAGTCAGTTGGCTCTCTCATCGTTGGAGATTCGACGTTATTAATCAGCCAAATGTGCCCGATGGCCAACTGTCTGCTTGTTGGTAGCAAAGATACATAGTAGTGTCAATGAGGAGCCCAAGCATTGATGCCATGGCCTTCAACAGTGGTTGAAAAGGGAAGTCAGTCTGCTATACCATGTTTGTACGCACCTGCACATGCTCACGTCAACTTGCTGGCTGGTGGGTACTGTCAAAACATTCTACATACAAACTGTAACCAAGGGAAACACAAACACCTAAGAAATACCTCAGGTTATTTCTGTAAGTTAAAGTCTCATAGACGGCCTCGGCAGAAGTGGTGCTGTCTAAATTGCTCTTATCTGGTGTCAAAGTACAGTTTAATCAGCTGCCTGATAATCTCTCCTCGTCTGCACACGCAAACAAACACAAAAACATACAAACCTATTTGTATTGATGAGTAACAATGACGCTATAGGTGTAGATGAACTAACAAAGATAGATAAGCTTCCTATTTGGTCACTTGAGGTAGAAGGTTACTAAGTATTTGACCTACTCTATTGTGTGTAATGATTCAAAAGCATGTCACCAAGGCATCCCAACTGCATTGTGGGCACATCAGATAGAGGTGCTGCTTTGATTGTTGAGTTTTGGGTGGGAAGACGTAGCCCACAGCTACACATTCCTCTACTGTTTGTCTGGTTGATCATCTTGCTTGATACAGAAGAACTCACACAAACACACCCTTTCTCTGAATCATTCAAACCATTATTCACCAAGGTCTGAGAGTCAACCCGCTCTTCTGCATGTGTTATATAGCCTATCTGGCACGGAAGTCAACTTAGGCTCATACCAAGTCTCAAACTCATTTTGCTACACAGTTCTCCACCTTCTTCTTTTCTTTCCTTTTCCAGACATCCCCCTCTTTACTATACCATCCCCACTCCTTTTCCCTGCTAATTGTCCTCTTCCTCAAGCTGTCAGGAAGCATTATTGCCTAATGTTCTCACACAGCCAAAATACAGCAGGAGACCATTTTCTCCCCTCCGCCTCGTTCCCCCTTTCTACCCTATGAAAACTATCAAAGAGGGGCGCAGGCTGTGAGTGGCAGAGCGTGCTGTGGAGGAAATGGGGATTTATGTAGCAGTTAGGGGACGGCCTCTAATGTTATAGCTTCGTGTCTGTCCTCATACTGCACAGTCACTACGGACCGGAGCTGAATACACACACTCGCACACAGGCCGGCTTTATAAGTAAGAACAGGGCCGAAGGAGATAAAAACAAGGTTTATTGCAAGACGGCAACAACAAAAAGACTGAGAGGAATTGAGTAAGAGAGAAAAAAGGGTTTATGTTTTCCAAGCGGTGAAGGATTTTAAACTCCTATCCATCACCTCTCCTGTCTCTTTTTGGGAGGAATAAAGGGTTGAGTCAGACACACACACACTCACACACACACACACACACACAGTTACTGGGGTGGAGCTGAAACATGAAACACTAGTCTTCTCTGCCCCTAATTATAGTGTGTGAGTGTGTGTGTGTGTGTGTGTGTGTGTGTGTGTGTGTGTGTGTGTGTGTGTGTGTGTGTGTGTGTGTGTGTGTGTGTGTGTGTGTGTGTGAGGTAGAGAAGTGGGTTGTGAACTTGGTGTGTTTATACCAAGCTAAAAATACAAGACATGTTTAACTCACGTCTGCACACCCACACAGACCCCAACAAACCACGAGTATTGTTGTCTCTGTGTTTCTGACTCTGTGTTAGCTAAGCTGTAAGTCCATGCCTGTTCATGTGACTGTGTGTGTGCGTGTGTGTGTGTGTGTGTGTGTGTGCACGCGCGTGAGCGTGCGCGTGAGCGTGAGACACACAGAGAGAGGGAGAAAGAGAGGGACTTTGTGCCAGGTCATGCAGAGAGCTTCATCTGTTGCTGTAGGGAACAGAACACTTTTATCTCCTCACATACTCATAACACAAGAATAATCATTCCATCAGGCTAAAGTAGGGCCGCAGCTAATGACTGGTTTCTTGATCGGTTAATCTCTAAGTCTGTGAAATGTCAGAAAATGCCTGTTTCAGTTTCCTTAAGCCTGAGATGACATCTTCATAGTGCTTTGTCCAAAATACAAACAATGAACTATTGCATAACAACAAAGGCAGGAAATTATCACTTATCTTTGACTAATTTGCCAATAAGTTGCTTGATTATTAAATAGTTTTGGTCTGTAACATGTCAGAAAATAGAAAAACTTGTAAGTATTTTATAATATTTAGTCCAACCAACAGTTCAAAGCCCAAAAATGTTCCGTTTAAAATTGTATGTTAACAAATAAAAGCAGCAAATATTGTATGTATATATATATTATATTAATATATTTGAGAGCTGGAATGATTATAGAGAATGTTTGCTTTTTTATAAAAAATGTTGATCAACTAATTGAATAATGGACTAATCATATAAACTAGAGAGTAATCAATAAATCACTTCAGCTCCAGACTAAAGTTATTTTTGTTTCCACATTCCCTTTTTGCATTCCCCAATATTCAAGACAACAAGAAGCATGTAAAAAAACAATGTCTGTCTCAGCTACTTATTATTCACCGTGACTCACTACTCCTGTTTCATAATGAGCTTTGTCATTGCAAAAGTGTAATTGATGGTCAGTTAGTCATTTACTCAGTTGGTATACACATTTGTTGTGATGCATTAAAAATATGAAACAAATATTAATGAAAGCCTGGTGTTCACAGCATGCTCAGTCTTCCCACCACCGACTGTAGACATACAGTCCTCATTAGAACAATCTCTGGTGGCTGACTGAGCACACACACACACACACACACACACACACACACACATGCACTCCCTGGCCTTCCCCATCAGTTCCTCCCTGTCAGAGCGAGCTCATTACCGCCAGATTCTGGCCCTCACACTGAGCCAACCTGCTTTGCTATGCAATGTTTTTACACTGGCACAAAATGTCAGCTCGCTAAAAGCATCTGTGTTCCCGTTCTCCCTGCTGAGAAGGAGAGCGAGGCAGAAAAAAAGAGAGGCAAGGAGGAGGAAGATGGAGAAATGTGGTGAAAAGAAAGCAAATGTAGTTACACTGAAAGGATGGAGAGAAAAGACGGCGGGAGGGATGGCAAGGAGGCTAAAAAGAAGAGAGGGCAAGCTGTTTGTCAGAGAAAGGGAGGAAGCGTCACAGCATGACTGAGAATCGTGTTTTGTTTCCATGAGCTGTACAGAGTGTTACGAGGACTTTACCACCTACAGTATCATTTCCAACTCTCTCTGTATCCCACTAATAGCGGAGTGATCCACCATGTTATCGACTGTGTTATCAGTGACTTATGATTAGGTATTCATTATTTCTGTTTGCCACTATAAATATGCCCACACAGCAGAGTTAAACACATAGAGTCCCACATGAGTGGTGTTTTGATATGCAGGATGAGAGGAGGAAAACAAGGATGAGATGAGCTGCTCCAGTACTCGGTGTACACTACCCTCACAGCAAGAGTGACTCACATAAGTGCTCTGCGCAGGAATAAATTACATATGCTGTCAAAGTTTGGCATTAGAATCAGCATCCAGTTATATTTTAGCCGAAAGACACTTGTCTTTTAGTTTATGGACAAACATGCTCCTAATGGTGCCAGTGTGTGGGAGGCTGAACTGCAGTCTGCCTGCCCATTTGTCTCCAGTTAATAATCTTTGTTTTGGATCTTCTTTGTGCTGATAAAGGCCGCTTCCATCGTAAAATAAAATGTGGTGCTATTTGAGATGGCTAATACTCATATCATCATTTCATCAGGAGCTACACACTATACAGTCAGGGTAGTGTCAGATATTTTCTTTTCTAGTGTCTTGGTCTTGGTCTTCACCTGTTCTGTGACTCAGATTGTAACCTTGACAACCATGTGAAGGTCAGCGGCGGGGGTGTCAACGGAATGACTGCTGCCATGGTGATAGAGGAGAGAAAAGGGGTTGCTGTGGTTTCTTTAATCAAAGCATGGCAAAGTTTGTTTTGCTCCTGTTATGTGTGTATGCAGGCACCTGCCTTAGTGCATCAAAAAGACAAATCACTACTATGCATCTGTATTCAAAAGGGTGAAGCGTCAGGCTTAATGCGTCTTAAGATCTTAAGGATTGCCGGTTGTGGAAGCTACAAGTAAGGTGTGTGTCTGGGGGGGTTTAGACAATGTTGGATGATCCAAAAAAGCACTTCTTCTGATGCCTTCTAACATCTTAAGAGAAACTCAGTCTGAGTCAAAGTTTATACTTGGAACCACATTTAAGAAACTCCTTATTAGGTTGCTGAAATCAGCAGGTTGATTCACGTGTGATTGTGCTGTGTCGTCCAACAAAACTGCACTTTAAGTCACCAGTTTTTTTACTTCCCTTGAGATCTTAATTTTCTTCAAGCACTTGCCGATGACTAGAGGGCGCTTAATGGCTTAATGTATAAGCAAACAAACAAACAAACTTTTTTTAAATCTCTCTGCTATTTCTCGCTTGGCTTCACTGTTTTCCACTACTTACTGTATGCCTGTAAACTCAGCATAAGCTTAAGCTTTTACGAGGCACAGTTAGTAGCTTTCACAGTAAGAAAAACAAGTTTATCACTGGCCAATGTCATGCACAGATAATTATATCCAAGGGTAGCATGACAGGATGGGCACTGTTCCAGTTTGCCCCAGATGGGCACCACGCAGAAAGCCAAACCCTAGCCGGTGATGTTCAGCAGAGAGATCAGAGCAGAGAGCTCATCGATCCACTTCCAAGTCATTAAACCCAAGAGTGGTCTTATCGGGAAAAGCAGCATCACCCAACAGAGATCAATATCGGATAGAGAGATCTGGCCTGAGGAGAGGGATGAGATAACAGGAGGTGTGTGTAGCTAGCTACTTTTCAAAAAAAAAAAAAAATAGACAAAAAGGAAAGCTGAAATAGATGTATGATTTAATTGCATCAGGATGTCACGCTCCCCACATTCTCTGCAAAGCCGTTCCACCACTTTCACAGGAGTGTTGACAGCGTAAGAAAATAAATGCTCGGGCGCCTGGGTAGCTCACCTGAAAAACTTTTCCGACATACTATACTGTGACTTTATATATATATATATATATATATATATATATATATATATATATATATATATTTGACTTCTTTATTTAGATTTTTAGACCTAAAAATTCATTGCCCTTAAAAGGGTTTGAACACAGGGCACCCGGATAGCTCACCTGGTAGAGCGGGCGCCCATATATAGAGGTTTACTCCACGACGCAGCAGCTGCGGGTTCCACTTCGCCCTGCGGCCCTTTGCTGCATGTCATTCCCCCTCTCTTTCTCTCCCCTTTCATGTCTTCAGCTGTCCCATATGAATAAAGGCCTAAAAATGCCCCCCAAAAAATATCTTAAAAAGTAATGCTGCGCTTACAGTTCTGGATAAAACCAAACAATGAAAGGTGGATTAGTGCTGAAATGATCAGTTGGTTTACCAGTTAGTCTTGGTTGCAATTTAAGGCTATATAAATAAAATTGACTTGACTTGACTAAATGATCGATCAGTTAATTGCAAAATAATCTACATATTATGCGATGGTACCCCAATGCAAAAATCACAATAAACAGGACACCTGTTTATATCTCAGTGAGATCAAAAAGAAAAGACAAATCAGAAAACAAAGAGAGGGATTTATAACAGTAATGCAAAGAGGCCAGGATAGAGGAATGAATGAAGAGATTGAGAAGGAAGAGATTATCTGAGTAGGTTGGCCTGTGTGTGGATTATAGACCAGCCATCTGCCACTATGGGATTATAACCCTACTAAAGGGCAGACAGAGAATGAGGGGAAGATGTACATGCAAAACCCATGTACTATGTATACCTTTACACAGTGAGGCAAAGATTAAACAAACTCACACATCAGTGAGCGACGCATCTTTGACCAAATAAAAGTGTTGAAACTGGCTAAATGTTAGATTAAATCGAGAATAAGCAGCCATAACAACAATTTTGGTACTTGACATTTTCTAACACTTGGATCCCCAGCTCTGTTTAAGTTTGAGTCTTGCAGCATCCTATCTTTAATTCATGCATCTTATATAGGGATTGAGCTAGAGGTAAAGGAAAAAAGTCACTCCTCTGCCCTTCTCTTTCTCTCTCTATCTCTGTGTCTCTCTGTCTGGCATGACTCCATATGAACCAGCAGAATGACATTCCGACCCTGACCCACGCCAACCTCTCCCTCCCTCCCTCTCCCACCATCCCCTTTCCCACTGGCCGAGTCTGCATACACTCAGACCAACAGCTCCTCCCCCTTTCCAGTCCGAACCAGAGAGAGAAAGGCGACCGGGAGTGTACTCTGCTTTTCACTGCTCCCCTCCCTCCCTCTTTTTCTCTCTCTCTCTCTCTCTCCCGTTCTCACACCCCTCCTCCAGTCTCTCGCTCCCCTCCCTCTTTCAGCTTTGGGGAAGCAGCGATCAGACCCTGTCCTTCTCTCTTAGCAAACACACAGACCAGACAACAATCAAAAAACAGAGATAGAAAGCATAGTAGAGGGTGAAAACTGAACTGAAGGAGAGGCAAGCAGCAGAATTGATCTTTTTGATCGAGGACTGGGTGGGATCCTCTCCTCTTCCCTCCTCTCCGCCGGAATACTACTGCAGGGTTGGGAATCTTATCCCAGTCCCGCTCCTGTTCTCCCAGCTCAGCCAACTCTGCTTTAGGATGCTGTGAAGGATGGTCCACCAGGAAAACTGTTCTTACCAGGTAGTTCTCAGAGCTACATGACACATCACATTAGTTTCATTCAATTGCCAATTTCTTTGCCACTTTGACAGACACAAGTTGATGTCCATTTTGTTGTTGTTAGCTCCGCTGATTGTACAAATATCATGTTTTAACTCCTCAGTTCAGTTTATTGTAAATCCTTGAACATCATGTTGAAACTAGGACATTGTTGATGTGTAGGAGTATTTCTCTGTCTTTTGTGGTTACGTGATTGTGTTGTGAATCTGATGGCTGGCTGGTTGCTAAGAGAGTACTTGACTCGAGGGAATAATGTCCTACCTCCCCTCCACCTCCTCATCATCCAGCCTCATCAATTCATGTCAAGGAGGCATGAGGTATGCATGTAACTGCAAGTTTATTGTGTCATGACTGAACTGTGTGTGCAAATTTATTCTGTGCTGTTAGTTTCATATAGGAGAGTGTATGGTGCACACAACAAATTGAAAAAGAGAATTTAAATGTGAATACTTGCTTGGAGGGTTGTGTACATGTGTGTGTGCATGTTTATTAGTGGGTCTGAGACATGTGACAGCAGTGTCCCACTTTACCTAACCAGGGATTTTGAGGAGTGAAGGAGTTATGATTAAAGGAAAGCAAGTGTATCACATCTGCTTCTCTATAACCAGCTCTGCTTGGGAAGAAAGTCTGCAATGCAGTGGAGATGGAAAGTGGGAACAAGCAGAGAGGTAGATGAAAGGCAAAAGAGATGAGCTGAATATGTTGGGCGGGTGGGGGGGAGAGAATTGAGGGGGAAAGATGGAGGTTCTTTGATGGGGAGAAGCAAGTGTAGAAGCAGGTAGCGATGCATGAAAAACTGCAGAGGAAGTGATGATCAGAAAACATGAGGGTCTTGTGAGATGTACGGGTCTTGTGGGTGTGTTTTATTAACATGTGAATCAACATAAAAACTTGAGAGTCAAAACTATGTCCTACAAAATTTCTTTTGGGTTTAAATAGAGAAGCATTTTGGTGTATGCACTGAAAAAATGTGATTGATCCAGTCACTAGATCATTTACATTTTACACATACTACTAGACATAGATTCTAGTATGTACTGCTGTTTCCGTGTAGTCTTGCGGTTCTAGCTTAGCTGAAGGGCTTTGAGCTGGGTGCTAACAAGTGTAAGTGCTCACCTCTCTGCCGTTATCAACATTTACAAAAGCTCATCTCTTGTCAGCTCCATGTGCATGCCTGCCTTTAGGATTTTTGCTGTTAAAAAAACTCAAAAAGACTCATCTGACAAAACATTTTAATCTCGGTGCAAGTTCTACATATTTGTATTTGCATGTCAGGAGAGTAGATTTGTGCTTGTGAGGGTGCAGTTGTGTAACAGGATAATGATTTCCTGCCATGTTTTGTGGCAGATAAAAGCTAGATGGAGCAACAGAAGGATGGCATAATGGAAGGAAGGAGCAGCAGATAACCTGAGAAAAGTGAGCCAAAGGGCTAGTGGAGACAGCCGGTGAAAGGCAGAGATGAAACAGTATCAGAAAAAGTATTGATAATACAGGCTGAGCAAAACGAAGGGAGAAGTGGGTAGAAGGAGAGAAATGATAATGGCGTATGTCTTTCTGAGGCAACTGAGATGATGATACAGGATAGGGAGGATGGAAAAAAGATTTGACATCAGTTAAATGTAAGGAATGGAAATTTAGGGAGGTGTTGAAAAAAGTTTATTGACTACGGAGGGAGAGAAAGTGAAGGGAGATGGCTTTAATGCAAGGGGTGTATTAGAAAAGAGAGATGGAGCAAATGAGATAAAGAATGAGAGTGGTAAGCAGAACAGAGGGTTCAGGCTCTGATAACAGCGACTCTCTAGAGGCCCCTCAATTAGACTGGTAACCTGGCAACCAGCAGGCAGACAGCGCCCCTCACACACATAAAACACACACACACACAGACATCGAGGGATGGAAAGAAGCAAAGCTTGATGGGGGAAAGAACAGAGGAATCATATAGGGAAGTGAGGGGTTTAATGAGGGGATGAAATGGACAAGGAGTAAACAGATTAAGTGGAAAAATAGGGCGGTAGGCAGGGTGTTGTCCCTGTATTTCTGTTTGTCTTGTGGTACAGTCCATGTCTTGGGGCCATGTCTGCTTTGGTTAACAGCATCATTGCTGTTCTCTGCTTTAATAAAGATGTGATCCTCGTCTTTCTGTCTTTGGCTGATGCAAAGAGGAGAGAAAAGACAGAGAAGGGCAAGGAAAAGAAACACAGAAAGCATCTGTCCTTCCCCGTTTGCACACCCCATAATGTTTGAGGCAAGCTCTCACTTATTGTCAGAAACCACTAGCCAATGAAGTCACAGGCTGACCCCGGGAGAACCAATAAAGCGACCATTTGACCCCTAGTCAACCAAAACCATCCGTCGATTTAAGCCATATCACTTTTAAACCATGAGGCCAAAAAGAGCAAAAACAAATGTTCATCATTAGATCACAAGTATAACAAATCATCTATGACAGCTATCCCCTTCATCCTGATGATGCTCTTCATTTTATAAAGTGCTTAAGTGAGCCAAAAGCACGCAGTTTGTTTACTAGATGCTGAGGTCTCATATGTCATATGTCATGTCATCCTGTTTTCAGTTTCTTATTTAAATCTATAAATCTCGCGGTGCTGTATTGCTGTCAGCAGCAGAACCAGCAGGGTGAAGGGTGATGGTGAGATTTATCAGCTTGGCCACAGTGTGTCATCCCGGCCCGTAGGAATACTGTCAGCTTGCCAAGGCCTCAGGAACTCTGATTGAACGTTGAAATCCTGTCACATCTCTGTATTTGTGTGTATGTGCGTGAGGGTTTATGTGTATTTATGTTATGCATATGTGTGTACAAGCTCATGCAGTTTGTCATGCTTGACTGGAGAGAGGTGAAGGAGTGCTCTGGTGTCTGTGAAACAGTACACGAGGTGTGGCCTGGTGAATTATAAATGAGGACTAGCAGTACAGGAGATACCACTGATGGATCATGCTGGAATGACAAAATTGATCAATACGGCCGGATGATAAACCTAAAATTATGGAAATACTGACATAAATTAGTCTAGTTTGCCAGGAAGTAGTTATAGCATGTAGCTCCACCTAAAACCACAAATTGCTGTGCAGCGAGCCCATTTTTCATTTAAGAGTAGACAGGACTATACTTTGTCCTAATATTATATACTATTTGCCAAAACTTCAGCCCCTCAAACACTGGCCTCTGTGTGAATTAGCGGACTTCCCGGTGGGCCCATGGGTGGGCCGCCCCGTGCTCCTTTCGCAGCCCAATTTGTTTGGAACACAGAGCATCGCCATGGAGAACTTCTCACCACGTTGCTATGGCAGCAACCCCCGTTCTTTTCCTCCTCTTTCCAAAATAAGATCAAATCAGAGTCAGTAGCACATTCCTTGCATAAGTGTCAGTACTGGTGATCCGGTGTTATAAAATCACACAAGCATAGACATCAAGGATACAGAAACCTATAAACAAACATGGAGTGGGGCTGATTTAAAAAAAAGCAATCACAGGTTTAGGTGCATTCGATCCAAACAAATGCACGTTCTCACACACAACACACACACACACACACAGAGCGCCATTGGCCTTGGATCCCAGGCTTACAGGAGGTGCCAGGAACCCTCTCTCCCACAGTCACCCTCTGTTCACTTGGAACAATAAGCCATTCTGTGTATGTATGTCTCTCTCTTTCTCGCTGTCTCTCTCTCTCTTGCTTGCTCGCTCTCTCAGCTGACCCGACAGTCAAGCACCAGAGTTGTGTGTGTGTGTGTGTGTGTGTGTGTGTGTGTGTGTGTGTGTGTGTGTGTGTCAAATATGCAGCTACAAGTATCCCGAGTCTCTGGCCTTGAACTGTGATTTAGTGTATGTGTATTTGTAGATTCCCATTGCCAGTGTCCTGTGCATTGTTACCCAGGTAACCCCTCCCTCTCCACCTTTTATCCCATTTGAATCAGCACTGACTTCACCTTCACTATGAAGTCAGCCTCAGTAATGAGAATCAGCGAGGCAGACTCTGCCCCACCCTTCAGCTGCAAACAGGCCATCCTCGCTCGCAACCAACACCGGTTTAATTGGCGTATATGGAGTGTGTGTGTGTGTGTGTGTGTGTGTGTGTGTGTGTGTGTGTGTGTGTGTGTGTGTGTGTGTGTGTGTGTGTGTGTGTGTGTGTGTGGGTATTGTCCGCAGCAGCAGCCGCAGTCCAGTGTGGGTGGATGCAGGAGACAACCAGACAATTCGCTACTCTACCCATAATCCTTAGGGATCAACACTGAATCAAACCCACCTCCTATTTGTGTGTGTGTGTGTGTGTGTGTGTGTGTGTGTGTGTGTGTGTGTGTGTGTGTGTGTGTGTGTGTGTGTCTGTGTCTGTTAAAATGCTCTTTGATGTTATCATGCAAATGCAGTATTCTCCCAACTGTCTTCATCTCAGATTTTTTTTTCTCCTCATGTGATTCTCGTCTTCTCTCTCTCCAAAGAGTTTGTATGTGACTCAAGTTCCTCAGCATCAGTTGACGTTCTTTTCCTTCCCGTCTTTCTCCTCTCATCTCTCTTGTATAGCCTGTTGTCCTTGGCTGGCTATTTTATTTCTTATCTGATATCCCTGTTTTCCTGTTAGCTCTCTGACTCCGTAGTATGATTCATCCTCTGACTCGGTCTGCAGGAGGATTAATCCTTCAAAGAAAGACACAGTATCCATCTTCTAACAAAATTTCGCTCTGCTTAAGGTTGGGGGTTAAAGTTTTGTGAATTTCTCCAAGGCTTATGCGAGTGCTATTGTTTCAGTTTAGTAAAGTTATATTTCCAGTTATAGTGCATTTTTCATTCCAACCGTGCAGCAAGCTGTATGTGTGTGTGCATTGACTAAATGTAGCCTTTAACTGAGGATAATAGGGATAAATCTGCCAAGCTAGTTGTTTGAAATTTCAAACAACTAGCTTGGCAAATATTGGTGCCAATATAATACCTGTGTTTTAGTACCAATACCAGAACAACACTTTCTGAATACCTTACATTTAGTAATCCAAAAATAATTTTTATAACTTTTCTTTTTCATTTATCAAAATAAAACCAACTTCTGAAATGCACCAGTGTCTAATTTTATCTTAACACAAACTGGCAGAATTGCCTAAATAAAATACTCAATCAATCAAGAAAAATAACCATTATTAAATTATGATCATCTTCATAATGGTACACTATACCTACGCATACCATTTAATCATCACAGAGTAAAAACA
Source organism: Sander lucioperca (assembly GCF_008315115.2). NCBI lineage: Eukaryota > Metazoa > Chordata > Actinopteri > Perciformes > Percidae > Sander > Sander lucioperca. The sequence continues at coordinate 12,271,002 of NC_050177.1, forward strand.
TGACCCCCTGTTTTGGTGCTTAGGAAGTTTATTTCCACTTGAACATTGTAACGTTTTTTTTCCCTCCATTTTTGTGTGTAACCAGTTGATGGTTTGTGTGAAGTCATATTCTCCTGCAGCGCGATCTCACAGCCATATGTGGACATAATTTTCTGTCTGGGCGGCTATGACAAATATATGAGTCACGGGTCGATAACGTCTTGCTAAGATGAGATCATTACACACTGTGGAGAGCTCAGATTGAAAATGTAAGTCACTGATACAGGGCACACGCAATCTCTGTGTATCTGAGTGAGTGACTTTGTGTGTACATGTGTGTTTGTGTGCCAGACTAATGGTCCATTGTGCTCTGTCAGGGTTTATTTAGCTCGCCGGGGGTGTGGGGCTGCTGGCTTTGGAGTCCAGACAGTGCACTATTTTTACCTTAGCAGGAAGGGAGCACACTGCCTCCTGTTACATATACACACACACACTTTCACATTTAATTTCGCCTCAAATATGTAGGCTAATCTACATTTTAAGTTAATCTCTCATTCACAAACATACACCGAACTGTAAGCCATTCTAGATAAGAGGGTTAGGAAGCTTAAAAGGAAAAATCCAGAATGGAGTCCTGGGTATAACAGAAGGACAATAAATATAGACAGAGAGAGCTAGTGTCCAGGAGAGGCTCCAGACACAGCAGGATTCATCTAAACACACACACACATGGGCACGCTTAACACAAGTACATTGCCATAAACACACACACACACACACACACACTGTGGCTATCCCATGGCTGAGGTGTCCCTTTCCAAACTAGTTGCAAGCAGCTGCTGTCCTCACGTCAGGGCGTGAAAACGGAAAAAAAACACCAGTGTGAGTTTCTCCCTCTCCCTCTCTTTTGCTCGCTCTGACTGTGAGAGGCCGCCTTGACCAAATGGTGGAAGGCAGGGAGGGTCTAAAGGGGCCTTACCTTTGACCATTGTGCTTTCACAGTCCTGTGGGAGAGGCAGAGGAGTGGAGTAGTCAGAAAGTGCAGGGAAGTGAAAGAAAAACAGTGTCACAACATGTAAGAGAAAGACGAGGAGAAGCCACCAGTGGAGGAGTAGATGTTGTGTGTGTGTGTGTGTGTTGGACCATGGCAGGGGTGAGCTGGCTGGGAATATGATTTGTACTGACTGACTGGGCTCAACCTCAGAAGTCAGTCTGGACTAACCTACTGACTGGGGAGTAAAGAGGAAAAGACAGCAAGAAAGGAGGGAGGAAAGGATGAAGGAGGCGCTGGATAATATGGATGGAAGTGGTGGAATGGATGACGTCATCAGGCAAACGTCCAGTCTCTACCTCAATGATGACTACAAAGAGGTAAACGACCAAGTTGTGTCTCATTCCATGCTTATAAGTCCAATTAATTGAACGGAATGAATACTGAGGGCTGCTGGAAAAATCTGTGTGGTGAAATAGAGGTGGAATTTTTTTGGTCACACATGTGATGTGACTATGTTTACTTTGATGGTTTGCTCTTCAACTATGTGAACACACACACATACAGCTACTTTTGTTTGACATTTTAGACACACTTATTCTCTTTCTTGCCGAGAGTTAGATAAGATAAGATTGACCACAATATGAAGCTACAGCTGCATATACAGGCTGCAAACTGAACAGACAGATATGAGAGCAGTATCAATCTTCTCATCTAACTCTTGGCAAAAGAAGCAAATAAGTGTCTTTCTCGATATTACTTTAAAAGGGTTTTGCGTGTTGTGTGTAGCTATGTGACACAGCTCAAAGACTGAGGCTGACGTAATGCTTAAAGTTTGGGTATTAAAGTGCTTAGCTATTTTGGGCAAAGCTATGACATAATAGTGTGAGTAACCATGCTTTTATCCTTAAATCTGATTCAGTCTTTGGGTTAAAAAAAAAAAAAAAAGATTTCTCCAGTGAATCTTTTCCCACAAATCCATAGTCTGGCCTTCTCGCAGAGAGAAAGCTCAAATGTCACTTAGAGATCCATTGTCCTGTCTAAACCCACTTCATGCTCCCCATCTCTCCTTCCTGCCTTTGTCATTCTCCCCCCTTTTCTTTTTATTTTATCCCACCATAACCCTCCCCCACCTCTTTTACCACCACACACACACTCATGCACAGCCTTCTACCTCTTGCTGAGTTGTTCTCTTCCAATCTGAGTGACAGGAACAGCCTTGCACTGACCTGAGGCTGAACTGTATGAGGGGCCAGAGGTCAGGTCCCTTATCTGGAACGGAATGTTGCACTGCCTGGACAGACAGGTCTCCGATAGCATGAAAAGAGAAGACGGACTCACACACAGGATGTAGACTTTAAGCGTGTGGAATAGTTGGACATATCCCCCCTGTTTCCAGTCTTTACTCTAAACTAAGCTCACCGGCTACTGTCTGTTGCTACATACTTAGCATAAATGTGAGTGTGGTATAAACGTCTTACTCAAGGCAAGAAAACAAATACGTGTATTTCCTGAAATGTCCAACTATCTGTTTAAATAGAATATACTTTGACTTTAGACTACATGTATATTTAAAAAAAAAAATGGATGCAGTTTGACGCAAATCTGAGCCTGCCAGAACATTTGTGTGACATCTGAAGCTATTCAGCACAGTCAAAACACCCTCACGCACGGAGAGAGAAGACACAGTGACCTTATATCTGTTTGTAGAGCTGTGAGCTCAGCAGCAGCTCACTGCCAGGCCTGGAAAACATATCAGAGTGAAGCTTTCCCAATTCTTCAATACACATGTCATGCTTTTTACTGTTGCTTCACTTAAATCGCCCGTATACTCATAAGAGCTGGTATTCGCGCATCTGTGTGTGCTTGTGTGTGAACAGTAGGTTCTTATGTCAAACCAGGGAGTGAGGTATCGGCCGGTGAAAAGCCACCATTGTGCAAAACCAGGGAGAGCACTTATTAGATGAGGAATGGAGGGAAAGAGAATAAAGGAGAAAGAAGTATAAATACATTTAGAGGTGACACATTTAAAAAGTCGTGGTAGCACACTGTATAGGGTAGAAATCCGTAGACATGCAGACACACACACACACATCCACATGTGCATCTCTTAACCACTAAATAATTTCTGGACACAAGAGCCAGCAATTTAGATGAGGATGCTCTTTGTTAGCGCAGATAATTAAATTTATCTCCCTCCGCTAATAAAGATTTTTCAGGGAAGATTTGAGGGCTCAAAACTAGCACCCTGTGTCCATTGGCAGTGCTAAATCATCCTCTAGGTGTGTCGGATGAATGGTTGTTGTGCAGAGTGGAGGAGAAAATGTCTTTGTCAATGAAGGTTTTTCAGTAGAGGAAATTACTTGGTGAATTTCAGGAAAAACACAAATTAGCCCAATTGTGTTCCTCCCAATCTAATTTGGACGGTGACTCTGGCGCTCAAGGCCAGGAAATGAGGGAGGTGGTTAGGACTGTCACTCACTCTCTCTCTCTCTCTCTCTCTCTCTCTCTCTCTCTCTCTCTCTCTCTCTTTCTACTCCCCTTCCCACATGCATCCTGAAATGGTAATGCAATGGAACCGGCAATTTTCATGTCATCATCATGTGGAAACTTGATTTGCCAGCCTCAGGATTTCATAAGATTAAGAGAGAACCTCTAGTGGGAAAATTACCCAGTCACGCACACAAAAGGTAACAATAATGCCCCCAATCTATTTGAGTAAGTGGGCAAATCAAAGGAGCAGAAAGGTTGTTTGTATCAAATCCATAAAGACAAGAAGATAATGTAGAAGAAGAGCTATTGGGACAGTATGGATGATAAAAGAGTTGTGTAGAAAAGGAATGAGAGGCAGGAGCATGTATTTACTACCCAATTCGCACCTCCACCCCTCAGTGGCATCTTCCACACCTTTGTAAATGGTTTATGGGGCTTCCATGATGACTGTTTTACCACACTAGGCCCACCCAGACACACACACACGCACACACACAAGCACTCAACACCAACATGCTGTATAAACAGATGACAGGAAGTTGTGTTGTCAGGAAGGTGTAGGATGCAAAGACAATGTCCTGCCTGCTAATCCAGCTGCAGGGCAGTGATCACTTTTGATTAGTGGCGCTTTATTCCTCTCTTATTATCAATGAGTGAAGTGCTACAGTTGATTTTACCTAGGGCAGTGCATCCTGACTATGCTTACAGTCCATTTCGTCAATGTAAAATGTTGTCAGAAACACGTTTTGGTGAACTATTTTTGTAAAATACGAGATCGTATTCAGAACGAGACGCCATTAGAGTCTGTTTTGAAATTCGGGAGCAGCAAGAACCACGTGACGCGTTCGTCCAGTCAGCTGCCATGTGTTGCGTTCGTCACGCTCATCCGCCTCGTCGTTTCCAGTAAGTGTTTTGATATAGGTGTCGAAAGTGGGCACTACGGCAGTAAGTGGTTAGTGCACATTAACAGTGTACTGACGAACCGAGACAAGCGAACCGAGCGGTTTGGATGTTTTTTCATGAACCGTACCACCCCTAATTGTAGCGCGTATGCTCTGTGTTCTGCCTCATATATTTGAACAACTCTTAACTCTGATCACTGGATGTAAAATGCAAAAAAAAAACTCTCTGTTACTGTTTATGGCCTAGTTTAAACTGATTTTCTGATTATTCATTTTTACATTTTGGTTAGGCTATGGAACCTAATGACCTGTTAAGATAGTTAATCAACGAGTTATTAACAATGGCTGAAGATGTAACCCTGATTATCCAAGTTATTCCATCTCTAAGTTAAGTTATCAGAGAGTCTTCCAGTGTGGGAATTGACTTTTGTGTTTGGAGGGAGTTTGTTAACCCACTTTATGCAGGGTTCGAATTATGATTTAATCTTTGTGGGGGTCTCTTTAAAAAAACAAAAATAAATAAAGTAGTCTATGAGCAGCAAATTTTGAGCATTAAACATTTCATTTCCTGCATTCTGGTGAATTTTTATGCACATATTTACCTTTTTCTGAATAAATGTATGCTGGAAATATCTTTATGTAAAGGGAAACATAGATTACAATCCAAATATAAAAAACATAATGGAATATATTACAATAAGGCTCTCAGGCATTCTGTATTGCTATTTATTCTCCTGTAGATCGACTTTTCTAATTATATCTGAGTCACCAGACATGTAGCCTAGCATCATTTACTCTTTTGCGTCTTTTGTTGAGGAAGTAACCTCCTTAAATGTGCATATGACAATTATTCACCTCAATGATACATTAATTCATTTTAATGAATTAATAAACCCCTGGACCTAATATTTCAGATGTGTTTGAGCAAGATTTCTGCTCATGTTCAAAACTTTGTGCACGTGATATTTTGAGAAAAATAAATTGATAATAGGCTATTACAAGAATAAAGTCACTAGGCTATATTTCAGAAAATAATCTACCTGCACCATAGTCTGCTGTGCATTACGTGATTGCTCTGCTGATACGTTAGATCTCAGACACAGAGCCCTGTTGGAGACTCTGGTCTCTGAATGAGAGAAGGTTTAGGGAAGTGTTGGTACGCTGCTCTACATCGGAGGTGGAAAACCAAAACTACGGCAGAATTACACGGAGCACAAACGGGACACATCTACCGCAGCATGTCAACAGCAGAGCGCGTCTTTTATAAACCTGAAGCTGCACAGACTACGGACGGAAGGCGTGCTGCAGCAGCTCCGTGGTCTGTACCGCTGCTCGTCTCTGTTTACAGCGAGAGTGGACACTAAGCGATGCACAGGTCTGCTTCAGAGCTCCGTGTGTTTGGGAAAATTGCTTTATTTGTGATTTAAATAATGGTGCTGATGATTTTTAGAGACCCCCACAGGTGTATGATTTTACTGCTTTCATGGGAGCTCATCCTCTCTCTATGGGAGCTCAGCTCCCACTGGCTCCCACGTAATTCGATCTTTACATCAGCAGGCAACCCTCTAGCAGAGAGTGTGTGTGGTTTTGCATTCACAAACTCTTTGTGAAACTGAGCTATAAAGTTTATGGTGTTGCTGTTTGCAGCATTTAGATTGAAAACGTCCCCTGAGCCTTCCTGAATGTGTTCCACCTGGACCTCAGCACAACCCCCAATTTTTTTTTCGCAGCACTCACCTCATGATGGGAGCAAACGGTCAACAATGCTGTTTCGAAAACTGAGTGAACCTGCTGCTTCTGGTTTTCGTCTTTGCTTGGAGCTGTTCTGTGGAGTAACGTGACTGACAGTGGGTCAGCTCTGTTGTATGAGTGATGTACATGTAAATAAATGTGTGCCTGCACTGTACCACACAGGCTGCTGTTGCGCCTGTGAAGCAATGAATTGAAACTCTCAAGTGTGTTCATTTGACTCCGCAGGCTATCTTTCAAACACACACACATAGGAGCAGTGTGTGTGTGTGTGTGTGTGTGTCTGTGTGTGTGTCTGTGTGTGTGTCTGTGTGTCTGTGTGCGTGCGTCCGTCCGTGTGTGTGTGTGTGTGCTGGCAGTGCCAAGTGTGTCTTGCGGGCTCTTGTGTGGAGTGGGATTATGTTAATTTGTCCTTGGTGGAGGCACTCTCACCAACGCCTGCACACTATTGTCAGGAGAGACAGACAGAGAGAGAGGAAAGGAGGGAGCGAAGGAGTTGAGAAAACGAGTGGGAGAGAGGTGAAGCTGTGATAAGCAATTTGGAGTGGGTAGAACAGAATGAACAGCAGAGAAGAGAAGCCTGAGGCTGATGGACGGAAGTGGAGATGGAAGGAGATGAGTGAAAATAGGGATAATGCGAAAGAGAAATAAAGACAAACGACTGGTAAGGCTGAATCAGGTGAGTAAAGAAAACATGGGAATGTGAGGAACAGAGGTGGAAGATGTGTGGGGGAGTAAGTGAAGAAGGGCGGTAATGGAAAAGAGACAGATCAAAAGAGTAAGGATTGCTCACCTCGATTCTACTCTCTTTTTTGGTCATTTTGCCTTTATTTAATAGTGAAAGTAGAGATACAGAGCAGAAATATGGGTGAAGGTAGAGACAAAGAGGGAAATGCGGTCCCTGGCCACAGATGTTGCTATTACATGGTATACTTCTTTAACCATTAGGCCATCAGACACCCCTTACAAGCTTTTTAAACCTTCAAATCTAAAATATTTAAACTCGTAGTTCCAGACCTTGGGGTCATGGCCCTTCAAGGTGTCCGAGTCACTGTGTGTCTGACCTTTTGCAAAAAAGTTCTTTGTGACAATAATCTGGGCTCTAATGCTTCTTTGCAGCAGTATGTCAGTGCTACAGAACATTTTATTCCCATTCCCATTTTATTATAAACTGAGTCGCTCATTAGTTGTTTGCACCTCAGTTGGATTTGTTTACCTACTATCAGCAAAGACGAGACATCCTATGTGGACTGGTGTGTGTGAAGAGTTGCCAAAGCTGAAGTTACGCTGAGTTAGGAATTCTGGATTGGGAAGATGGCCCTGGAATTGTGTAATGTTTGGATTCTTGCAAATTTAAGCATGTGTGAAACGGCTATTACTGCTCTTCCTCCGGAGTTTACCGGAGTTTACCATACATAAACTTAATCCTGTGTGAGAAGTAGGGAAGGCAGTAGTTCAGTCCGTAGGGAGTTGGGTCAGGAACCAGAGGTTCAAGTCCCCGTACGGAGTGTGGATTGGTAGCTGGAGAGATGCCAGTTCACCTCCTGGGCACTGCAAAGGTGCTCTTGAGCCCCCCCAGGTGTGTAGTGATTTCTGACAGAGTGTACATTGTAATTAATAAAAAGTACCCTGTGTGTGTGTGTGTGTGTGTGTGTGTGTGTGTGTGTGTGTGTGTGTGTGTGTGTGTGTGTGTGTGTGTGTGTGTGTGTGTGTGTGTGTGTGTCGGAGTGCTCACTGGTTGTTCTCTAAGACAACAGCACCACCTGCTTGTGACTTCTGATAATGTCAACTTGTTATGATCCCCGCTCAGATATTTCTTTTCTTTTTTGTCAGTACTTCAGCTGACTCCACACTTTGTATCAGAGCTTGTTAGGATAACACTGAAGCTCCTTTTGCTAATTAAGAGGAGGCTGATGCTATCAATACACTTGCACCTGTGTTTTGGACTGTCAAAAGTGCTCGGGGTAACGGTGCTTCTATGTGTGCATACAGCTAGTCATGTGGGGGGGGAAAGTAAGGAGTTAGGCTGATGTAGCATGCCAGAAAGCTATATATAGGTACCTGGTGTTTGAGGTGCCATGACGACAAGCATCCACCTTGCAGGGTCTTTAAGGAAGACACCTAAAAAAAGCTAACCATATTGTGGTAATGTCCTTTTGCAGGCCCAAAAGAATGAGAGGGAGTCTATCAGGCAGAAGTTGGCCCTGGGCAGTTTCTTTGACGATGGGCCAGGCATCTACACGAGCTGCAGCAAGAGCGGCAAACCCAGCCTGTCCTCACGGTAAGAAGACCTCTGTCATACTTCTTTCTTAATAATAAACATGTGACTGGTGGTTTTCTAATATTTTTTTCTGTGGTCTCATAATTCTCTGAAGAAGGATGTAGCTGAAAGGCGATCATACACAAAGACGTCAAATGTGCATGAAATTAAGCGGTATACAAGAGCTAAAAAAAACACACAGAAGGGTGTAAATCGGAAAGTCTAGAGTTACTTGCATAGGTACCAGTAAAGAAAGGGCAAACAGGGAGGAAGTGAATGACAGGAAGCAAAAAGGATTTGTGCAGTGTGAATGAGCCACACACACTCACTTCCCAAAAGACACACACAAACATTACTAACACCTCCTACACTGCACCTTACTGGAACTAGATGTTCTGTAAACACTCCAGTGCTCATTGTATTCCTGTGATTTGATCACGTGGATTTCTCAATAATGTTGCAACAGATGAGTGACAAGATGTCAAAGGTGCATGAATTTTAGCGGTATACAAGAGCTAAAAAAAACACACAGAAGGGTATAAATCGGAAAGTCTAGAGTAACTTTCATAGGTACTGTAAGGTTTAGAAGTGGAGTTAATTCATATTTGAAAGGTGTAAGGCTCAGAATATAATATAATTTATATTTGAGTTAATTTACTAGAAATGTATTTACAATGTTTAGTCAGTTAGTCATTTACATATTTATGTTACACAATTATTAGTTACATATTTACATGTTTACATATTTAACACACTCAGGATATTCTGTTGAATCTGCCTCTCTGATTCCCTCACGTTTACCTCAGTCTAAGTTCTCGCTTCTGATTGGTTAGTTCAGTCACGTGGAAGGTCTGAACAAGGAAGTGTTGTTGTTGTGAGTGGTGTTCAGTAAAGTACCGCTTGAGAAAGTCATCCGTCTCCATCCTGCTGTTTGTTCTCATAAAGAGTGATCCACCACCACATACCGAACCCTCACGTTACAGGTACCAATAAAGAAAGGACAAACAGGGAGGGAGTGAATGACAGGAAGCAAAAAGGATTTGTGCAGTATGAATGAGCCACACACAGTCAGCCCTTGTGGCCCTCACTTCCCAAAAGACCCACACAGACATTACTACCACCTCCTACACTGCACCTTACTGGAACTAGATGTTCTGTAAACACTCCAGTGCTCATTGTATTCCTGTGATTTGTATCACATGGATTTCTCAATAATGTTACGACTGTTTGTCGTGCATAATGCCTCATTGATGATTATGGGGAAATAGTTAAGATGACAGTAATGTGTGATATATGATATGCTTGTCTGGGGTAGCAAAGTCATAGACACACTGTATTAGAACCCAACTGATACTGGATTTTTTTTTAGGCTGATGCCCACTATCGATATTTAAGAATTTAAGAATCAAAACAATACCAATACCAAACGTCAGCCAATATTATTATTATTTTTATAATGATACCTTACATTTCTTTTTCAAAGTATTTTGGAAAAAGAATTGCCTGAACACCATCTCCAAGCCACACAATGTATTAGAAAACATACCCTCGCACCTATGTGATGTGTGTATAATTACACCCCTTCAATTTTAAAGAATTGTGACCAAGATATGTACTGAGTGAGACAATTTAAAGGTCAAAGATAAACTTGTCAGTGCTTTCTCACTACAAACTATATATATATATAGTTTATAATAGTTTGTATAGTTTGCAGTTTTATATATATATATATATATATATATATACATGTCAGTCAGTCACTGTAAAGGCATCATATTATATCAGCTGCTGGTCGTCAGAAAAGTTAGTAATCAATCTATTAAAATGGAGTTACAGAGAGGTTTTTGATGCTGCCTCTCCTGGAAAAAAACAATCGACCACACAGGTCCTACTTTAATCGGGACTGATTGGATCTATGCTGTGTAATCAATCAGCTGTTCATCTGTTTGTAATTACTGCATTGAATAAACAGATTATTGATCCACTGATCTGTGGATCTCTGATATTCTGCTGCTCCGTAGCACAATAACACCCCCACCGGTCCCAAGCATATTGGATCAGACCTACCGGAGGCTTCCTGGATCGATCCATATTGAAGACAAGAGGGGGAGATGATTAAAAACACAAGCCCTCCTTAATGCTATCCTCAGCCGGCACTTTGCTCTGGTGATGAAGGCAGCTAGCATTTGCCAGGATCTTCTTTCTATTTTTCTTAATATTGTTTGCACTTTTTCCCTCTTTAACGGAAGGCGTAGTGCACACAGTTCAGTGTGCATACTCACAGCACTCTAAATCCTTTATTGAGGCAAAGCACTTTGTGGAACTTATAATACAATAGGTCATATGTATTAGCAGCAGTGCTGTTGACAATGCTGTCTGTTTTGGCCCTGGTCCGAGTCAGTTACTGCAGAAACAGGCAACGTTGAACTGACTTCACTTTTATCTGCATTTATGCTAATAATAACATGTTGCACCCTGTTTGAATCTGTCTCTGTCTCTCCCTGCAGGCTGCAGAGTGGGATGAACCTGCAGATCTGTTTTGTCAATGACAGCGGCAGCGACAAGGACAGCGATGCAGATGACAGCAAGACAGAGACCAGTCTGGACACACCTCTGTCCCCCATGGTAAGCACTGATGTCCACACGTGCACTTTGAAGCCCACGCAGAGTTATAATAGTATTTCGCCATAATTCAAGACTGGAAGAAAATGACTTGAATCTTGGAATCACAATGAAATGTGTATTATGATATACAGAGTTGACAGTGTGAAAGTGTCAAAGCTCTGATTGTGTGAAAGCGAGATTGAGGCACAACAAGAATGAAAGCAGTGAAACGGGGGAGATATTCATTATGAATCAGAGAGATAATCAGCGCTTCAGATGCTATATGAATGTCTTTGCTCATGTTTTCTGGCCTGTTAACCAATTCACGGGCAGGAAATGAGAGGTGAATTGGAATGTGCTCACCATGGCCATGGATGACTGGCCACATTAACCTCCTGTCACCCTGAGACACGTTTAACAGAAAGAGAGGGAGAAAGAGAGAATTATCATTTCTTTGCATGTTCACCCGCGCTCTCCTCACATCCCATTTCATGTACAATAACGTTCCTGTCAGTGTGTAAAATCTACATACCAAAATGCCAAGAATACATTAATTAAACATTAATCTTCTGACCTGGTCTTTCTTATCTTTCCTTTTCTCCCTCATTTCTTATTCATTTCATTGTCTCCTCCATATTTTATTCCACCTTGCCATAATTTGTCTTTTCTCCCTCTTCCTCCTTCCACCACGTCCTCCCTGCAGTCCAAGCAGAGTTCGTCCTACTCGGATAGGGACACCACAGAGGACGACTCTGAGTCGCTGGAGGACATGGACTTCCTGAGTCGACAGAAGAAGCTGCAGGCCGAGGCGAAGCTGGCTCTGGCTATGGCCAAACCCATGGCCAAGATGCAGGTGGAGGTGGAAAAACAAAATCGCAAGAAGTCACCTGTGGCCGACCTGGTCAGTACCACAATTACACAGTAATGCTGCCTTTGACCGCAACGAATTATATCACTAAGGACATGTCCAAAACAAAAGGGGGAAACACCCTTCTTATTTTCTAAATGACTCCTATATTCTTCGACATAACAGAATTCATGTAAATGTAATGGCCTAGGCCAAGAGTTATGTAGTTTTGTACAGATAAGGTTAGCATGCAAATACAACACAAAGTTGATGCACTGGAACCAAGAGATCCACTGATTTATATGACATGTAAGAAAAGAGTTACTAGGACAAATGCATATTTGCAATTTCAAGCTTTTGGTTTTACTTTAAATCAGTATTTTTATGTTAACAATTGATCACATTACTACTTGTATGAACTCACAGAGAATTATCACCCGACTCTGCCGTTCCCCTCGGTTCTATGGAGCTTTATAGCATCTTTCAGCTCGCTGTTTAGGTTTTTCGGCCCACAACTTTACCATTTTGGTTTATTCTCATCACTCTCATCAGTGTAGTTTTTGGCAGACAAGCAGCTGTTTTCAACAAAACAAAATACTCCCACAAAGTTAGTGACTAGCTGGTGAGGGACGTGGAACATTTAGCAGGTTTAGCAGATATATTTCTCAGGATTTGGAGAGGAGAGTAAACATTGAACTTACATTCACATATCAGCCAGAAACTCCAAATGAATGTTGCTCTATATCTGCTGGATGTGTAAATCGGCAAATGCTTGCTAAGAAGTTCACCATATTAATCAAAAGGTGATCATATGTTAGTGTTGTGTTTACAGCTTGTTTCCCCTGCCCCCAAATGGCCAAAAAATATGATATTGCAGGTCAGGCCTGTGACATCATCAGCCTAATTGATGCAACTAAGCAATCAGCTGGCACACTTGGTATTTATGAACACTTGTGTTTCCATACACCTCTACCTGCTCCTGATGATGGTTTTAAAGCAAAACCAAAAGCTTAAAACAGCAAGTATTCCTCATTTTGTTGTAGTAGGAGGAAGGTTTTGAAATTATGAATCATATTTTCACCTAAAAGGGGAACACCACCTAAATTCAGAATTTCAATATATTATTTCTATGGCCTAGGGAAGTTCAATCAACATTTGTGAACATGAGCTACTCTCTCTCAACGACAGAAACCAGAGAAGAAAGTCTCCAACTTGTGATGTCATCAAGTATAAAGCCTGGAGCTGCTCCGTAGACAATGAGTGGGAGATTTTGTGGACCCGCAGAATGTTTGTTTTCTTTTTTATTCTATTGTATTCTATGTTCTCAGTTCTGAAACAGAAAATGTTCCCATATTCTAAGAAGATTCCCCTGGGTGCTGTCAGTGTCATCTATAACACCTTTCCCAATTCATTGTCTATAGAGCAGTTCCAGACTTTATACTTGATGACATCACAAATTTGAGCTTTAGCGTTCTAGTTTTTGCATTTGGGAGAGAGTTTTTAATGTTTACTAATATTGTTGGACTGTCTTAGACCATAGCATGTATGCATTTTGAAAATGGGCGTAGTTCCCCTCTAAAGATGAGTAAGATAGCTAATTGGAGCAGAGAGCTATATGATGTATATCAATACATACAGTAGAGCTTTTTGTCATTTGCTTTTTACTGTTTTAGAACAAACCGTCACATATATTATGGTCAAATGTCTATCATTTGGTCCATTAGTCAAAGTGTATGAGAATAGATGGGTGGGTTGTGTGTCAGAAACGTATGAGTATTATATGGAAGCTATGGAAACGGGTAATATTTACTTGTGATTATGTCACAGGAATCCTCCTCCAACCCCTCCTCTGATCCCTCTCTTCCTCTGCCCCCATTTAGAGGAAGGAAGGTGATGACAAACCTGCTCATCATTTTTTCATCCATTTTTATCTGCCTAACTGCCTCACACACACACACCCACACTGTCAGACTTACGCACACAATATTTCCACATGGTCTTGCAGGCAGAACCGCTTTACTTATTCAGAGAAGAGAGGGGCAGCTCAGCCGGGTCCATCTATAATTCATACACCGGAAAGCATTGACTTCAGTGTTGAGGGATGTAGCAGTGCTCAGCAGTCAGAAGACATAACTGTCACATCTGGACCGAACACACAGTGAATATTAAGATGTATTAAGGCTACAGCCACCTGCCATGTCCACAACACCAGAGATCTATTAAATTGAAGCAGTTACATGTGCCAAATGCTCCTCTGGAACAGTGATCCCTAACTAGGGGGTACTTCTGCAGTTGCCTGGGGTACATAGAAGGATAGTGGAGTAGCTCTACTAATATGAAAAAAGAAAGTATACATTTTTGGAGAGGTATATACCCACCCAAATAGGATTTCAAACCGGTCTTTACCTTCTGCCAACCTGAGTCAGTTGTAACACCTTAAAGCTACATTTTGTCACAGAAATTGCATGAAATAGTTAGCTAAAAATAAAAACATATGTATTAACAGTTAAAAAGAAATAAGTAGTGTATAAACAGGTAAGTTCAGTTTAGTTTATATCACATATACATGTAAAAAATAAATAAAAAAGGGCACCCGGATAGCTCAGTTGGTAGAGCGGGCGCCCATATATAGAGGTTTGCTCCTCGACGCAGCGGGCCTGGGTTCGACTCTCTCTCCCCTTTCATGTTTTCTGCTGTCCTATCAAAATAAAGGCTGAAAATGGCCGAAAAATAATAAGTCAGTATTTTTGAAGGAGTGACGAACCAAAGCAAGTTTGCTGTAGATGTAGGCTGAATCCTTTGCTTATTACACCTACCCTTTTTACATTAATTATTTTGTGAAGTTCCCTTTAGGTTTATACACTTCAGCATAGTTGAAATAATGGATGAAAAAACAGGAATGGATAAATGATAAAACTGTTATCGAATTATTATTTTTATTCGCTTAAAGTAATAGATAAACAGTTGAAATAGTGAGTTAAAAGTAATAAACAGTTGAAATAATAAGCTAAAACTAATGCATAAATAGTTGATATAATTAGCTGTAATTGATGGATAAACAGATGAAATAATAAGCTAATAGTGAAAAATAAACAGTAGAAATAATAAGCTAAAAGCAATGCTTAAATAGTTGATATAATTAGCTGTGTGATGGATAAATGGTTGAAAGACCTAGCTTTTTCCCCTTTTGGTAAATTGACATTGAAATGTATGAAGAAATTATTTTAACAATCCACTAAATACAGTATTTCTTAAAAAACACATTACAATTAGTTAAAATGAACACATTTTTAACATCACGGGTGGTGTCAGCGAAGGTACAGTGAGCCAACTGTGTGTCTGTGTGTTGGAAGTGCCTAAATTTGTACATGGAAGTACTGAGAGAAAGCAAAATAAGTAATCAAGAGAAAATATGGGGAGAGATTTAGATTCTAATGTAAAACCTCAGGTCTCTCCCACAAATTCATTCAGAGAGAAGTGTAGTTCCTTAATCTCATATCGAGTCATTGCTGGAGGTCTATTCGCTGGTATTTCAACACATAGTCAGTAGTTTGTAATGATATGTATGATATCAGAAACTCACACATTGGTCAGCACTCTGGCCTGTTGAGTCAGGACCAATACCAATCTACAACCATTGCACTGGCTTGGTCTCTGACATCACATTTCTCTCAATGTCACTCTTAGTCACCGCCTTGTGTGCAAGTGTCTCGAAACTGAAACTGACACATGGCAGCTTCAAGTACAGTTGCATCATTGCCATTGTGAAAGCAAAAGATAAGTGAGAAAGTTTCGAGGAAGAACCAGCCAGACACTCACGCACACAAACACTTAGAGTGTGGCACGTGCATGTTTTCTCATTGTGACTGGAGAACAAGTGGGAGGCAGAGATTAAATGTGTGTTAGAAGGAAAGCGAAAGAATGTAGACTGGTTGGATGCGAGTGTTGACAGAGGAAGAGTCTGAGAAACAAAAAAGCAAATGATCTGCCCAACTGTTCCCGAGAAAGCACACATGATGCTTTGTGATTGTATTGCATGTTGTGGCTCCACTCTGAAGTTGACTGAGAACATGGGGCAACTGCTGGTGGCAATGGGACTCATTAACACATACTGTATACAAAGCAAGCAGATACATTGGGAATTATAAATTAAAGGAGATACTGAAAAATAAAAGCAATGTTTGAAGCCATTTCTGCTCAGGTACTAGTCAATACAGTAATTTCCACAAATACAATTCTTTAAACTTTCAGGATGCTGCATTATATGGAAGACTTTCATTTTCACTCATAGGGAAATAATGTGTAAATTCTCACCCTTTATTGTCACTCTACCGTTGTCTGTGATTACATAACAGATGTTTCACTACTGTAGATGAATGGGAAGACTTGGGAATTTTCAGGGAGACATGAGGCCTGCACTGTTTTTTTTATGGGTCTATGGGTAAAAGCATTCAGTGGGCTCTCAGGAAGCACAGCATCACTGCTGGCCTCTGCTGGACAGTGAAAACTTCACATGTCACTAAGTTCACCTGCTGCTAATTTGTATAAAGCACTGTAAACCCGTTTGTGACCAAACAGTAGTTTCTACTTGGAATCCCCTAACTTTACAGTCTCCCTACACAGAGGTGAAAACCTCAAAGGAATGGTGATATTCCCTTTAGTTTCATCAGAGAGACAAGAGACTGGAAAGCAGTCGTTTTTCCACAGAAAAAGCAACAAATCAAAAGCCGACTAATCACAAACGTTTAGGCAGCAGATCGAAGTTGCACATACTATCAGTCAGTCAAAAACAGCTGACTTTTTTAGTTTTGATTAATTATAAATCATTTGATTCGACTGCTCTAAATTCTGCTGATAATTAATGCCGTTGTTGCTTTTGACCAGATTCTAGCAAAGTGAGGGCTACAACCAGCAATTGTTTTCATTACCGAATAACCTGCTGATTATTATTTTTTAGTGGACAGATTCATTGTTTGCCAATAGCCAGAAAATCAGACAATGCTCCCGTCCGACAATCTGGCACCAGTAAATGTTTGGCAGTTTTGATTGATAAATGATTTAAACGATTGATTGATTGATTGTTGTTTAGTCAATACAACTGAACTTTATAATGTAGATGCAGTGAAAGTAATTTCTGTCTGATTTCAGTCTGATTTTGATTCTGATTCTTATTTATTTAATGATATGTCTATATGTCTATTTCACATGATAATAGGTCCACGAGTTTACAATAATATGCAGTATCTTTTTGTTGCAGGAAATAAATCGTTTGACACAATGTCTTTAACAAGGAAGTGTATACATATCTGAAATACAACACAGCAGAAAATGACGTGTGTAGCTGAACCTTGTTTCAACCTCCAGATAGAAAAACCACAATGTCTAAGGGTTTTTTCTTCATGTAAGTGTGTGTGTGTGTGTGTGTGTGTGTGTGTGTGTGTGTGTGTGTGTGTGTGTGTGTGTGTGTGTGTGTGTGTGTGTGTGTGTGTGTGTGTGTGTGTGTGTGTGTGTGTGTGTGTTTCTGCAGCTTCCACACATGCCCCACATCAGTGAGTGTCTAATGAAAAGAAGCCTGAAGCCCACCGACTTGAGAGATATGACGCTGGGGCAGCTCCAGGTTATAGTCAATGACCTGCACTCCCAGATTGAGAGTGAGTTAACCACAAACATGCATACATTACAGTACATACACACATACACAGAGTCACTGACCTCTACTTTTAACTGCAGAAATGAGCAAGCGAGCAAATGGGGGAAAAACATGCACATGCATACTGACCCTTTCCCTTTTTTAGTGGATGTGAAAGTGCTTTTATATATGATAGTCAGTTCAAAGAACTGTACCAGTTAACAGCTTCCCCTAAGCATTTACTGTTACTGCACTGTACAGATCATTGATCCTGCTACTCAGGGATGAATAATCTCACATTTTACATAAAACAGATCGAAAATCCCCAAGAGTGCCAAAATCATGAGCTACTTTTAAATTACTAAACAGACTTTCCCTTCAAAATCTCTTTTGTCGCTGCTTCATATTTTCTGGCAAAGCCGAGCGAACAATAGCTGAAACATTGATGAGAACAACCACTAATGTGTGACTGTCAGACTGTCTATGCTCAGATTTCGATGGCTTTGTGAGGTCATTTTTTTTAACCTATAGTGGGAGATTTCAGGCAGTATATCATGTAGGTTTATTGATAAGGGTTACAATAGAATATCTGTTATGGTCAACTGTGGTCATTGTGGGGTTTTAAGTATTTCCATATTGTAAATATGATGTGGACAAATTCCTGTTTTTTCATACTGTAGTGATACATCTGTAGCCCAACATGATGTTAAAGTGCCCATATTATGAAAAAATCACTTTTTCTGGGATTTGGGGTGTTATGTTGTGTCTCTGGTGCTTCCACACACATACAAACTTTGAAAAAAATCCACCCATGCTGTTTAGAGTGAAATATGGTTTCTGAATGTGTCCTGCCTTCAGTCTCTGGGTGAGCTGTTCAAAATCGGCACGGCTTGTGACGTCACAAGCCGAAACGAGCAGGCTAACCGCAACCATTAGCCCGTAGCGTTAGCATGCTAACGCTATGGCTAACGCTAGCATGCTAACGCTAGCATGCTACCTCATTCTCAATAGCAAAGCACTGCTACAACACACACAAGTTCACCATAATCTACAAAAGAACTACCTACATGTGCGCCCTCATTTAGAAGTCTCCCAGCTAATCCTGCCTTGTAACTGACCGAAGTTGTAGAAACAGCCTTTCTTTTACTGTCTATGGAGCTAGCTAGCTGACATTATCTACATCTGAGCTACTGGGCATGTGCAGTGCAATCAAAGATAGTACAGAAGAAGAAGAAGAAAAGAGGTCTCACTCTGTAGCTAAAACGGAGACCAGCTGAAAAGAGGATCTGCAGCAGTCAGAGAGAACACTGCAGTACAACACAAATATGGTGTTTTTTGAAAATTAAACCATGTAAACCTATTCTGGTACAACCTTAAAATACAATTATGAACCTGAAAATGAGCATAATATGGCTGCTTTAATATTATTCCTCAAATTATCTTCCACTCCAGGTCTGAATGAGGAGCTTGTACAGTTGCTGCTGATTCGGGATGAACTACACATGGAGCAAGATGCCATGCTGGTTGACATAGAGGACCTCACCAGGTGATGAGGCACTTACTGTAATGAGGATCTAATTTATCATATTTACCATCCATTTAGTTCATATCTGATGTATAAGAGTAAAAACTCCTTCATTTAAAGAATAAGATTGGAAAGAAAAAGTCTACATTTTGTTATTGTCAGAAGTCCCATGAAAAAAAGTCCATCTCTCAATACTTTCTCTCTCTCTTACCCCGTCTGTGGCTTAGCCTTTAGCCCATTTGTTTCTACTGAAGATGTAAATATTTAAACATAAGTACCAAGTGTATAGTTTTTAAGATGAAATTAAATTTATTTTATTTTATTTAAAAAGGTTAAATGAAAACAGCTGGGCACTGTAGTTTTTTAAAAGAGATAACATTGCTGTGGCCGGGTTAGCTCAGTTGGTAGCAAGCGCACATATATAGAGGTTTACTCCTTGACGCAGCGGCCGCAGGTTCGACTCCAACCTGCAACCCTTTGCTGCATGTCATTCCCCCTCTCTCTCCCCTTTCATGTCTTCATCTGTCCTGTGAAAATAAAGGCCTAAAAATGCCCAAAAGAATAATCTTAAAAAAAAAAAGAGATAACATTGCCAGACTTGTGATACAGGGGCGTAGCACAACATTCTGGGCCCTGTAGAAAGGCATTCTCTATGGGCCCCTCCCCACATCCACAGCTATTCATTCTAGCATCTTTTTGGGCCCTCCTCACATGAGGGCCCTGGGTACTCAGTCCCCTTTTCCCCCCCAGTCTGACGCCCCTGTCATGATATACAGTCAATGCAGTAGAAACAGAGATATTGTCGTTTTTTTATTCCACATCTTTCTTCCTTGTCAAAACCTCGTGCCTACATTAACCAAAATGCAACTCGACCACCAACAGTTCGGTCAGGTGTATTATGCTAGTAGCGGCTAAGGCTTTTTCTCCACAACCCAAGAATGTGTTGTTTTTTTATTTTCAAACTTGTAGTTTTCAACCCTAGTTGATGCTGACTCACATGGCATCACTCGAGGCGATTTATCAGAGGAACAGAACAATATATAACAGTGTGGCTCACTCATGTGTTTTTTGTTTTTTTTAGTTTAATGTCTAATATTTTCTGGACAACAATGGAAGGTATATGGCACAAAGGGATAAGCTACACTGAGCTTTAGCTACACAGACAATTTAGTGAGTAGGATCAATTCATTTTTGGTTTGGGTCTTTTCTCCAAATTTGTTCACAAAAAGGGTTACACTTTACTTGAAGGTATCTACATAAGAGTGAGAAAAATAAATGAAATATCACCAGACTTATCCGTTAAGTGACTGTATGTTCCTTTTCTCTTTTCCAGGCATGCTGAGAGCCAGCAGAAACATTTGGCTGAGAGGACCCTATCTAAATAAGATGCCCGTCCCTGTTCCACCCTGCTCCCCTTTGCCAAGCTAAGCTCCCGCTCCAAACCAGATTCCCCCCCCCCCCCCGGCCATTCCATCTCTGCCCTGTGTCGTTCCAAATCCTGCCCGCTTGTCCAAAGTATTTTGCGCCTTGCTGCTTCCCCGTCTCCCCATGTCTACCTTTGTGTCCAACCCACTGACTCCAGTGGTATCAGCAGCAAAGGAGAAGGCCACCCTCTTTCATTTGCTTCTGTGGTTTTCTCCCAGCACTAAGGACGGAGGAGCACTTCCTGCTTCCTGGGAGAAGAGGAAACTGATTGTGTGTTGTCATGGATTCTGTCCCCAGCTTCCTGTGCAGTGATCGGCCTTGCTTTGCTATTGTTTCTTTTTAACTTTCTACATTCGCCACTAAATTATAATTGTCAGATGCAAAAATTGTGGGAAAAAATAAAATAATAGTGAAAAATTTAGTAGAAAGTCAGTCATGAGAAAAAAGAAACAACATTGAATAAAAACAAATGATGGAAACTAACTTCTTCAGACCATTTTAAGTTGGACAGTAATTTTAAAGTATTTCAAAGTCGACCTGTTTTTATTCTGCACAAATGGTAGTTTTCAACTGAGAAATGTTTATTTGAAGGTGCTAAAAGAGTGTAAAGGAAACATGCCTGCCTTGTAGTGGAGTCGTAGCTTTTGGTAATACGTTCACTCTAATTGCTCCTCAACATTTTGTGAATGTTGATTTTCTGACACGAGTCATTTTAAATGAATAAGTGTGTTAATATCGTTTTCATCCTACTGTAATCAGAATCTTTATTTGAGGGAAGAAATGTTTATGTACAGATATGTAAAATAAAGAATAAACTTTGTTTCATATATGTTGGTTTGTTGTGCAGTATGTTGAGATAAGATAAAAAAGATACATTCAAGTAGGTAAATAACAAAGGATCAACATGAATGTATGTGCAGCTGCTGTTGCTGGTCTTTGAAATGAGCTTTTATTCTTTAAAATGAACTTTCTAATGGAAATATGATTTTTTCACTTTTTTCGACATACTATACTATGGCTTTTTAATGACTTTTTTAACAAACTATACTTATATACTATACTATGCTGACATACTACATATAGTATGATTTTTTAATGACTTTTTTCAACATACTATGACTTTATCACTTTTTTCGACATACTACACTATGACTTTTTTCGACAAACTATACTTTTACTTTTTTATGACTTTTTCCAACATACTATACGATGACTTTTTGGACTTTTTCGTCATACTATGACCTTTTTATGACTTTTTTCAACATGCTATACTATGACTCTTTTATGACTTTTTTCGACATACTATACTATGACTTTTTTGACATACTATATGACTTTTTTGACTTTTTTTGACATACTATACTATGACTTTTTTGATGTACTATATTGATACTTTTATGACTTTTTTCGCCATACTATACTATGTCTTTTTATGACTTTTTTGACGTACTATATTGATACTTTTTTGACATTTTTCGACATACTATACTATGTCTTTTTATGACTTTTTTTGACGTACTATACTGATTTTTTTTCGATATACTATACTATGACTTTTTAGACATACTATACTGTGACTTTTTTATGACTTCTTTCAACATACTAAAATGAAGAAGTCAAATACGCCAAGAGAACAGTTGTAAGCGTAGTTTATGGTGGAGCGGTAGGTTTGTTCTAAGCACCTAAGGTACCCATGTTGGGTTCAAGACCTGCTTGCTACCAGCATTTGTACAAACAACTTACTATCCTATGACTTTTTTCGACATACTATACCATGACTTTTTAATGACTTTTTTCGACAGACTTTGTCTACTATGACTTTTTTCAACATAATATACTATGACTTTTTTCGACATAATATACTATGACTTTTTAATGACTTTTTTTGACAGACTATACTATGACTTTTTTCGACTTTCTATACTATGACTTTTTTATGACATAGTATAGTATGTCAAAAAAAGTAGAATACGACTTTTTTATGACATTTTTGACATACTATACTATGAATTTTTTCGACATACTATACTATGACTTTTTTCGACATAATATACTATGACTTTTTAATGACTTTTTTTGACAGACTATACTATGACTTTTTTCGACTTTCTATACTATGACTTTTTTATGACATAGTATAGTATGTCAAAAAAAGTAGAATACGACTTTTTTATGACATTTTTGATATACTATACTATGACTTTTTTTTAACATACTATACTATGACTTTTTTTCAACATAACATAATATTACTTTTTATTGACTTTTTTTAACATAATATACTATGACTTTTTTTAACATAATATACTACGACTTTGTTATGACTTTTTTCGACATACTATACTATGACTTTTTTTTCAACATAACATAATATTACTTTTTATTGAC
Source organism: Sander lucioperca (assembly GCF_008315115.2). Classification (NCBI taxonomy): domain Eukaryota; kingdom Metazoa; phylum Chordata; class Actinopteri; order Perciformes; family Percidae; genus Sander; species Sander lucioperca. The sequence goes on from NC_050177.1 coordinate 12,293,794, forward strand.
TTTTTTCGACAGACTATACTATGACTTTTTTACGACATAATATACTACGACTTTTTAGACATACTATACTATGACTTTTTATGACTTTTTTTGACATACAACACTATGAATTGTTTTCGACATACTATACTATGACTTTTATCGACATGTATACTATGACTTTTTTTGACATACTATATTGACTTTATTCGACAAACTATATTGACTTCTTTCGACATACTATACTGTGACTTTTTAATGACTTTTTTCGACATACTATACTATAACTTTTTTATGACTTTTTCGACATACACTATGAATTTTTTTTTACATACTATACTATGACTTTTATCGACATGTATACTATGACTTTTTTCGACATACTATACTATGACTTTATTCGACAAACTATATTGACTTTTTTCAACATGCTATGACTTTTTCATGACTTTTTTCAACATACTATACTATGACTTTTTTTTTTACTTTTTTTGATGTACTATAATATGGCTTTTTTCGACATACTACACTGTGATTTATTCATTACTTTTTTCGACATAATATACTTAGATTTTTTTCGACATACTGTACTATGACTTTTGTATCACGTTTTTCCACACACTATACTATGACATTTTTATCACTTTTTTCGACATACTATACTATGACTTTTGACTTTTTTCATCATACTATAATTTTTTTACTTTTTTCGATGTACTATAATATGACTTTTTTTCGATATAATATACTATGACTTTTTAATGAGTTTTTTCAACATACTACACTATGACTTTTTTTGAATTTTTTGTCATGTTATGACTCTTTCATTACTTTTTTCGACATACTATACTATGACTTTTGACGTACTATATTGATACTTTTATGAATTTTCGAAATACTATACTATGACTTTTTTCGACATACTATAGTATGACTTTTTTTCGACATACTATACTATGATTCTTTTTTCAACATACTATACTGTGACTTTTTTATGACTTTTTTCGACATACTATACTATTACTTTTTATGACTTTTTTCGACATACTAAACTATGACTTTTTTTGACACACTATACTATGATTTATTCATGACTTTTTCGACATACTATACTATAACTTTTTCATGACTTTTTTCGACATACTATACTATGACTTTTTTATGACTTTTTTCCGACATACCATACTATAACTTTTTGATGACGTTGTTCAACATACTACACTATGACTTTTTTATTACTTTTTTCGACATACAATACTATAACTTTTTTTGACATACCATACTATGACTTTTTATTACTTTTTCAACATACTATACTATGACTTTTTTTCAACATACTACTACTACTGCTGTATACAAGAAAGGGATTAGGGTTAGACTCTATATTTTCCTGAGCAAGCTGAGATCCTTCAATGTGTGCAGCAGAATATTCTAGATGTTCTATCAGTCTGTTGTAGCCAGCGCTCTGTTCTCCTCAGTCCTCTACTATGGAAGCAGCATCTGAGCCAGCAACAAAAACAGACTGAACAAACTGATAAGGAAGTCTGGCTCCGTTATTGGCTGCAAACAGGAGACATTTGAAGCTGTGGTGGAGACAAGGGTCCAGGCCTGATGACATTTATGGGCAAAAATTGACTTTTCAGAGAGTTCCTTCTTCATTGGTGATGGTTTGGCCCGCCCCCTATGCTTAAACCACATCCCCTTTCATAACTGGTGACCCATTTAAGGTAGAGTCTTGTGTGAGGTATCTGTCGGTACACGATCCGTTCTGCCTGCACGATCCGTTCTGCACATGCGCAAGATAATACTGTTTTACGTATCCATACGACCTGCACGATCTGTTCCACGCTAGCCTATGGCTAGCCTCCACCGGGAAGCTAACGTTAGTTTAGCTAACAGCTAATTCGGCTAACCGCTAGCTGACAGCTAGATTCAGTCTAAAATAACGTTAACTCAAACGTAATGGGAAAAGCAGGCTACAGCTAAATTAAGACTTCACAGTAATAACAATAAAGACAAGTATTGAGTGATTGTATTTTAAATGAGCACAAGTAAAGTAGAACTGACGTAACAGCTGTTATATATGTTAGGTGTTTGTTATATATGTCAACGTTTATTTTCAAGTTTTATTTTGAGGGTCTTTTAAAGTTATTACATGCTGTCTCAGCTAGCAGTTAGCCGAATTAGCTGTTAGCTAAACTAACGTTAGCTTGGCTGTCGACCGGAAGCGTGGAACAGATCGTGCAGTGTCGTAAATCCTCGTACAACCGCGCATGCGCGAACATTTTGCGCATGTGCAGAACGGATCATGCAGGCAGAACGGATCGTGTACCGACAGTATCATTGAACTCAGCAGAGAGTTTCTTTTTGATTGGTGATGGTTTGACCTGCCCCCTATGCTGTAGCCACGCCTCCTTTCACAGCTAAGGAACTGTATGATGTAGAGTCTTGTGTGAGGTATCATTGAACTCAGCATGGAGTTCCCTTTTCATTGGTGATGATTTGCAGTGTCTGAGTGCCGCGCAAATGCACGGTCGCAAGGAGCGGCGTCCGCCAGTAACCCCGACGCACGCAGAGGCGCGAGGGCCCGTCCAATGCTGCTTGCAGGCCCTATTGAAACTAAAGGGTCCGTGTACTTGGTGGCCAACAGATTTTCGTTTTGAAAAGAAAAAAACAAAAACGAAAAACGGCCAGTTTCCCAATTACCATTAGTAAATAGGAAAACAAAAAACGGAAAACAACCCATTATTCGTTTTTTGTTTTGATATTAAAAAACGGAAAACGAAAAACAATCTCGTTATCCGATTTTCTTTGATGTATTTGTAGATGGAACTCGGAAATTAAAATGTGTGTATAAATCTTATTCCTTTGTCAGTACCCGATCTGTACCGCCTGTAAAATCCGTTCTGTGCACTGCCTGATCAGTTCTACGCTTGCGCGAACACCGGCAAACTTCACAGCTCTATGCACGCATTGGCATAATGATGTTTGGACATTCCCGGTTACCGGAAGAAAACATTAGACAGTGACAGTAGACCGTTATGATGGCAAAGATGAAGTTTACAAGGTGTTTGCTGGAGTTGCCTAAAGTATCTGTTAATGATATACAGAGGTCGTCCGGCCATCCAGTACAACACCATGTAGCAAATTAAATAAAGGCTTCAAATTTTACGTTTCGTCATTTCTTTACAACTTTGAAGGTAATTTGCTAACGCTAGCTAGCCTGAGCTAGAAGCCTTGCTTTGGTGTTATAAGTCATGACTCCGTCCTGCTTCAGGTTAACCATGTTTTAAATAAAGTTTAAGCATGTGTATACCTCTCACTTCATGTGTTTGTACTTCTATGAAAGTATCAGGTAAAAACAGGGCTACAAATGAGATCTCTGTGAGAGACCAACATACTCCTAGCAAACTATTATGTAGCTCAATGCTGGACATTTCACCCCTAATTCCGGTCACTTTACTGTATTTGTATTTGTTTAGCATTTGGTTTAGAAGCCTTTATTGGTGATTTTTTACGGTACAAAGTCCTGCTATATACGTACATAGCTAGCTATATATGCTCCGCTATGTCGCGTTAGCATGCAGCTACAATAGTTAGCTATGAGTATGCTAACGTTAGATTGTAGTGGAACGAAGCAGCACTTTCTAACGTCAAAAATCGCAGACCAAACACTACACAATCGGACATGTTTCAGCAGGAATGTGACCCGGAATTGGGGAGAATTTAACAACATTGCCAGCTAAGATGACCGTTAGCATGTAGTTACTATAGTGTTTACTGCCATTAGCATGTAGCTACTATAGTGGTATACAGCAGTGGTGGCTGGGAGAGCTGTCAATCCCATCTTCAAAAGGACACTTATGTACGTTTACACTTCATCGCATTAATAATAGACAGTCTATGGTTATTAGTCAAGACGAAGTATTAAAGGTAAAAACATTAACGTAAACAACACAACAACGATGTCGCTACACGGTTTTGGATCAGTGACAAGTTTCGAATGTTTGTAGCTATGACTATTGTATAATAAAGATTTAATAAAAAAAGATTTAATAAAAAAGTTGTAATGTTTGGTCATAAAGTGTTGACACATGTTATTTATATACAGTCTATCGTGCAGGCAGAACGGATCGTGTACCGACAGTTACAAATCGCACAGGGACATTGTTAGTTTTCTACTACGTAATTATGCGCATCCACAGAACGGATCTTACAGGCGGTACTGGCCAATAAATGCTATTGAAGGGCGGGTCTTGGCGTGGCGGGAGTAACTTCCGGTTCACGAAAAAAATACCAATGCAAAATTAAGGAATACGACTTATACACACGTATTTTAATTTCCGAGTTCCATCTACAAATACATCAAAGACAATCGGATAACGAGATTGTTTTTCGTTTTCCGTTTTTTAATATCAAAACAAAAAACGAATAATGGGTTGTTTTCCGTTTTTTGTTTTCCTATTTACTAATGATAATTGGGAAACTGGCCGTTTTTCGTTTTTGTTTTTTTCCTTTCAAAACGAAAATCCGTTGGCCACCAAGTACACGGACCCTGAAGGAATTATAATTATTCCTTCTGTCTTCCAGCAAATGAATTGACTTTTTGAGGGGCTTAACATACTCAAAAACTCTCGTAATATTTCATTCAATAAAATTATGGTACAAAAGGAGCACTAATGCCACAGGTCTTATGTTGACAACGTGGATGCAGATATAGAAAACTCCGAAGGCATTTGTAATATTTACCTAGCAGGCTGGGCTAGCGCCGTTGCGCTAACGTTAGCAAAATATCGGCGTAGCATTAGCTAGCTGTCTAAACTTGTGAAAAGCTGAACAGCATCCCCGTCCAATCTGTGTTTCACTTTCCCTCCAATATTATTATCATCATAATAAAGACACCTGGACTCGAGACCAAAAGTCATATTTGGCAAGACCAGTGGCAGAGAAGGAGACAGGCTTTTGGTCTGTCGTCTCCCCAACGTGACGTAATGCAATGCATTGTGGGGGAAAGGAGAATCATTGCAAACCGCTGTAAAATAGTAGCCTACCTACTTTTTCGTATTATATTCCGTTTTGTGATATCCATTATATTTGATGTTGTTGGGTAACAGTTTAAATGTTTATTACCAACAAGCAAATTGGGCAAATTCATTGGAAAATGAACCCTGCAACACAGCCTTTAAAGGGACAACCCCTTTAATGTCATAATTAGGATTTTTTTTTTTCTTTCACATGAAAGATGACAGCGTGTTGACTTACATATGATGAATGGTTAGTTGTGGTTTAAGTTATAAACGTACAGAATTATGGCTGGAAGGTTTACTATGATAACTGTATCTCTGAGAAAGTCCCCTTTCTCTGCCGGTGGGTCCTCTGACTGATCATATACCTACTGCATTTAAAGAGTGATGGTAAGTTTCAGTCGTTGATGTTTCTATGGTGAAGCAAGAGAAAGGCCAGGAAACTCCTGTTAACCACTCACTGACCACTGTAGTTTCAGAGAGTACTTCCTTTTATTAATGTGCAAATAGTGGACCACAGGTCCCAAAAACTTGGACGATCCAATTTGTAATGGTCATAATTTTGATTTTAGGTATCCAAAATGAAAAACAGAACACCACAATGTTTTGTTTTTGTTTTTTGTGTTTTGTTTTTGCACTGTTTCTAGTAATAATTCTAATTGTAGACATCTGAAATTGCATTTTACTAGTCATAATGCCATTTTTGGGATATCCGTAATTACATTTGTACTAGTCAAAATGTATTTTAGATACTTTTTTCTTACTTCTTACATTATGGATAGCTGGAATGGTTTTCCATTTTGGATAGGCTATCTGAAATGATGACTAGTAGGTTAACAACTGTATTGTAGATATCTGAAATTGGACTTCTTCGCTGTAAGAATTTTATCATTCTATTGTCACGTTTTGACTAGGGAGAATAAGTCTAAATTAGATATATCTGCAATAAATATCCTGTCTACCTAATTAAATGTTAAAACGACTTTCTATTTATATGGTTTTAGTATCTTTACGTGAGAACATAGCAGTCATAAACCCACCGCCCACCCGTGCTGAGCAGAGAGAAAACCCCAAACGAACAAGAAGTAATTGCGCAAATTGCTGAGGTGGAATCTTTTTATCAAGTATAGTTATATATAGTTTTTAGTTGGTGTGCTTTGCAGATGCTGTAGCTGCCTCCCGAGTACTGACTGAAGCTATAGATCCCATACATTGTGGCAGGGACGGTGAATGCCATTTCCCATGTGGGGATGCAGCTGACAGAACCAGATGATTAATCAGATACTTAAAAGTTAAGTCGGCGCTTTTCCTACGTCACAGCTGCTATAGGCTAGGCCTACTACAAATTTGCATAACTTGTCTACACACTTACATCACACGTTTGTCTCGTTGAGGGAACCCCCCAAACTGACATATAAAAACAATCAGATAAGAAGACAGCAACACAGTGCTACTGATTTACCAGGCACGAGCTGAGATATTATCTACCTGATCAGAAAGATGGCAGTCTTTAATTTCTGTAAGTCAGCGAGCCCAAAACACAGACTAGCCTATACGATATACGATTTGTTTTCTCCATATCAACTGTTTTGTCATGCAACTCTTGAGTAAAGCCATAAGACGTACTGTATGTGTTGATGGTTATTATTCTCTTGCCATGCAGTCACCGCCGGCTGTGTGCTGATGCTGACCACCCTAAGCTGCACATCCACAGGACTCCCGGTGCGCACTGTGAGCACAGAAAAGTGCGGAGACTTCAAGAACCTCCTTGGCAATCTCAGAGAGCTTCTCAGGCTCCGCAGTGTGAGTACAATTCACTGCACCATGTTCATGTTGTGATGCTGTATTTTTGTCTTTCTTTCTTTTTTTACTCTGTCACACACTTCTGTTCAGTAGTTCATTAATAATGAATACCCTTATTTTGTATTACAGGATGTTTTGTGTCATGGCATCGCCTCTGATACAATGGAGGTTAGAACTACATCTGACACAGTGCTGGCCTGCGCACCCATTCTGACTCAGGTGACAGTCGTTGATTTATCAGTGATATTAATGGAATAATTATTCAACTTATACCGATTCAACTTTGAATTATCTTCAGGCTACTTTTTGTGTAAGGAAAATATAAATCCTATGTGCATGTAATGCATAGTTTTACATGTTCCAAAAGAGGATTGGCCTACAATTGTTTTATGGAAACAGCCTCATGCCTCATAATTTGTACTCAGCTTTCTCTAACTATTGCATGGTCCAAGTATATTAAAGCAAGTGTATGGTCCAAAGATGCTTATGGGCACCTGACAGGTCAAACAAATGGCAGAATTGCTCATGTTTAAAATGTTTTCACCCCGCAGAACTCAAGCTGTATGATGCAAAGAAATTCATCCTTCAATGAGGTATGCTTAAGTTTTTTTTTTAGAATTAACAGACATAGGCTACTGTATGCTATACAAAAGTATTAAGTCTAGTATCTATTTCACTTAAACAAAGGTTTGGTATTAATCTGCTATTCTAACAATAAGTTAGCCACTAGAGGGCGCCGCCCCTACAACGTTAAAATGAATCATAGTTGCTGCTTGCACAATCTACTATCTATCTATCTATCTTGTTTTTTGGGGGAGGACAGTCTCTACACATCATAATCCGGATATTTTTACATTATACACCCATTAAATCACTTTTTTATAAAGCAGATGACTGATGGGTCTTTTTTCTTGCTTGTCTTGACAGAGTAAATGTCTGACGAATATCATGAAGGACTTGGCCCACTATGATGCTGCTATTAAGTCCTACATCAACTCCTCACTCAGAAGTCCTGAGGAAGAAGTTGCACTGAGACCAACTCTGGGAATAATACAGAGCCTGATGAAGGTGTGTTTGTTATGCATGTGCGGAAGGGCTAAAAACACAGTCAGGATTTAAAGACAGAAATAGTGAGGGAGAATTTCCCGGGAAATAACTTTTAATAACTCGCCTGATGAAATCTTCCTTGGTTTATACAGAACTGCTTCCTGATGCCGAATGGAGTGAACAACTCTTCAGAGGTATTTTTCAATTCCTTCTTTTTAGTTTGTCTTTTTTAGTTTGTTCCCTGTTTAGTCTTTAAGAGGAAAACTGATATAAAATCTGTCCTTGGAAAGATTTCTCTAAGAACCTTTTGTCAGGGTGAGTATTCATGTTGTTTCCCTCTTGTGTTGTCTTGTAGGAGGATGCTGCCCAGATGTGGGGATATGACACCTTCAGTAACAGGCAGAAGATGTGCAAGAAGATGAGGGGCTTCCACGTGCGAACCATCACCATCAACCGAGCTATGGGCTACATCTCCTCAGGAGAACACAGGAAGTAAACATCCTGCAATCTCCTCATCACCACCATCATCATTCCACTAATGCCACACTATCTCTACTATTTACCTAACCAAGCCATCCTGATCATTCACTACCATCATTTGCAACTACTAACCAAGTAGTGCTTTACACTGCACAGCCTGCACAGCCGTGTTCATGATTACTGTGCAGGCATAAGCTAGCTGGCCAGACTAAAGCCTCTTCACTCAGTGACAGCTGTTGGCCCATTTAAAAGTATTCCAATATTTGGGGGAATATATCTACAGTATTTATTTGAGATCTATTTATTACATGTATTTATGTATTTATTTATTTGATGGCCTGTGATGTTATTTATTGTTATTTATAATAAATTATTGTTTGGTATTAGCAAGTGATGAAGTGGAAGTGATTTTTTTTTAATTTTTGAATGAAACTCAGTGCAAGTGAAAGTTGAACCGATGACACTCAAATTCAGTAAAAAGAAACATTTGCTTGTTTTATTCAGTCAACATGTGCTTTGATACAATTACGCCACAATTTTCTGGAGGAACTTAGACATGATAGAAAACAAGTGCAAAAAAGGACGGACTGGAATGTTATTGGTGAGTTGTTTAAGGAAACAAGCTTGTTTTCTGAATGTAAACATTACTGCATCATATCGGCATGGAAGACCCTAAAAGATTCAACAATCCAGATGCCATTTCTGCATTTCAGCTTTTTCCCAAATAGTGTTGAGATGTCTGGAAACAGCATAATTTGAATATAGAGAAAAAAACAGAAACAAAGCTATGAATAATGTAGGGATGTTTAGAAAATGTAACTGAAATGTTTCCACAGGCTGATTACAGTATAGTTTGTTTTTGTGTTCTAAGCCCTACAGCTATGAAATAAGCATTGAAAATATGACTCCTAAAAACTATATGAATGTTGCCAGGCTGCAGCTGCACTCAAGTAGAATAGTTAAGTTCAGCTCTAAATCCAAATGCTTGTGATTCTTTTTTCCCCCGACAGTGTACACTTTTATAATACACACAAACAACATTTATACTTAATAAGATATGCGCTCCAGTCACAGGTGGGTAGGAATGGATTCATAATTCAAGTTAAACAAGATAAACATAATTAAGGACCTCTTGCAACTCCATTTAGCTTTACAAGTTCAGAGCTGTCAAATAAAACACAAACAGACGTAAATATACAAAAACAGACTTAAAAAAAATAGATCACAGGTTTGAAATAGTTGGTTAAAAAAAAGATATGTATACAAAATGTATGAGACACAAACGTACTTCAGTCTGTGATGCTTTGGACAGTCACATGCATGTGCATATGATGTAATCCCTAATTGTTTTATAAAAAGTCCCAAAAGCATAACATTTAAAAGTGAAACAAGATACACAGGTTGGATTTTTCCCATTTTTGCAGTTTCAACACTGCAACACCTACAGTACATTTACATATGTTACTGGCTACATAATTAGCTACTATATATCTCAATGACCGCTACACCTCTACTGGTCATTTTTTAACCTGGTAATGCTAAGCATCAAATTCTTGCTGCACAAAGGAAGCCTTGGGTACAGCTTGTCCATTCTGTATTCATTACAGAACCAAAGGACTACATTAGAACAAAATCAGGTAAAATGCCCATCCATAGTTCACTCACTTTCATGTCCAGAAAAAAATTCAAAAGAGATGCACAAACTGGGCGAAGAGCTGATGTTTGGTCCATTGGTCAACTCTGCTTTGCTGTATTCCTGAGATTTTCTTTTTCTATTACTGATGATGGAACAGCAAATATCCAACAGTCCATTTAAGTCCAGTCTCTTTCACTTAGCTGCTCGATTGTCCATCATGTCTGAAAATAAAGACACAACACAACGCCCTGTCTGTTTATTAGAGCAATGATGGATATATCGATTTTTATTTTGATCAAACCAACAAAAATATATAAACATTACAAGTGCCTAGCACAAGTTATCAATTACCCCTGATCCAGGCCAGTATACTACGGGTCACGGCACCTGAACATTTCAGTCACAGATCGGATCTAACTATGTTGCAGCACTACTAATGATAAAATCTGTAATCTCATTTATATATTTTACAGGCACCAGTGGCAACACTAAGCACTCTGCTGTGGGCAGTGGGTACGGAAGCAGTTCTGCACCAGCTTTGATTTTACATGGCTTGTATTAACTTTATAGATAAGACTGCCAGCAGATGCCATTTTTTCCCAGCTAGGCAGCTTAGAAGATATCCATGTGGCGAGTTTGCATTTTCAACATCCTTCCCGTAGAGAATTGGAGATTGTGCCTAGATGAGGGCTAGTTACTAATATGATGTCATCAAATAGTTTATTTAATCTGAACAGCAGGCAAAAAAAAAGTGTGACTGAGAAAATAACATCTTCGCATTTATAAAGCTCATAGACTATCTAAAACATGGACGTAGTCTCCGTGACATCACCCATAGGTTTCTGAAGAGCCAAAACAAAGCTCAGAGTTGGCAACTCCGGCCGCTTAAAAAAATAATTATACCTGCTAAACATCAACATGTTCTCTTTGTCACTGTGAGCATGTTAGCACGCTGACGCTAGCCTTTAGCTCAAAGCACCGCTGTGCCTAAATATAGCCTTACAGAGCCACAGGCACGGCTGTAGATGTGAAATGATTTATCAATAATCGAAATTATGGCCAATTGTCATTTCACAAGAGAAGACTAACTTATCATTTTAGCTTGGGTATTTATTTATTTCTCGCATTCCCAGACCTATCTCCACAGTGCTGTATCAGCGCTGAAGTATAGTCTGGCTACACCATCTGTCTATCCTGGGATGGGGAAAAAAACGCTCTGGCTTGTTTGTATTTTTTTAAACCAATTACAACCATCCTGGGCGGCTGCCTTTGCAAAATAGATAGCGGAAAGAGAGGGACATCCAGGCTTTATCCCAGCAATGTACATCCGGTTTATGTTTATGGTAATCCATCATTATTCAATCTATTAGATGGTGTTTAGAATAGAATGCCTTTTATTGTCACTATACACATGTACAATGAGATTAAAAGCAACTCCTTTCCCAGTGCCAACATATATGTAAAAAATATAACAACATGAAATAAAATAAGTAGTGGGGTAAGGTGCACAATTGAGACACTAAATACATATGAAAAAATAAGTATGGTTTTATGTACAGTGTGATATGCAGTGTGGGTAATTGCACATTATTTGAATATTGCCCAATAGTGGTGATCATATTCAATGAGTAATAGATATTGGACAATGAGAGTACTGCTATTTGTATATGGATGTTTATATGCATGTCTGCAGTTTATTACCTTGCAGTGTCTGATGGACCTCATTTGGCAAGTCATCCAGTTCCTTCACACTTTTCCACAGTTGGTTTGCTGTGGCCTCTCCCGGCCGCCTTCTGCTCTTCCACTCTACCAGCATCTTCAGCTTCTGCATGGTCACATCTTTCTCTGTTGCCTGGATTTCATCCAGCTCCCTGGACGTCAAGTCTAGAAAGATAGCCACCTGCTTCCACTCCTTCCCCAGCCGCCTGGCCACCTGCAGTAGCTGCTTCTCTGACATGTCCTGGCCCTGAGTCATCATTGTTTTCCCTCCATCTGGGAAAAGATGCACAGGTACTGTATTTCAGTATAATTTTTGAGGTTCTTCTTAAATCAGTAGTAAGTAAAAAAAATAAAAAGAAAAGACGTGGAAATTCACCTGACTCATCCTGCCATCGAGGCCTTTTACAGGTTGTTTCTTCTTCTGAGGGGCTGCTGCTCCTCTGTCTGCCTATGAGAGAGATATGGAGAAGCTGTAGAAGCTGAAAGCATGTTGTGATGGAAAAATCGAATCGGATTAAAAACAAGAAGCTTACTGTTCGTCCTTTTCCTTGGCTTCTTTTCAGTGTTATCCACACAGTCACCTGAGAGTACAGTAAAAAAGATAGTCATCATCACTCTGGAGTGGAAACCAAATTTCACTCATGCAAACAAACTCTATAACAGAAACAAAAACATGCGGAGACCAGTAAACACTTTTTGGCTTATTTGCAGATAAAATCTATATTTCCGGTTATCGTCTCACACAAAAAAATGTGTGAAAAAAACGGACTTTTCAAACTAATATAGATTTTTTTTTCACCCTCAAATCATCAAAAGTGTTCAGTGGAGACTAAATGCACTGGTACCTTCTCTGATGGTGGCAGACCATACAGTCTCCTCAGTGTTAATCTCTACGAGAGACAGTTTAAAGGGAGGAGGCTGCTCAAAGAATGCTTCGAAGTAGCCTTTCATCTTAGTCACCGCAAGAGTGAATTTCAAATCCTGCACAGAGACACAATTTTATTGGGAAACCAATGCATATACTTATGCTTATATACATTTTTTTTTTTTTTTTTTTAATACACAAGTTGCAACGATTGTACATGAGCAGACACAAATGCATATGCAAAGAGACACACCTGAGGTTTGATCTCTCCCTCTGGCTCGCTCAGGAGACGATACATCCCCTCATCCAGTTTACATGTGGGAGGCTTCTCTATCTTTTTGTAGCGGTTTTTGTAGCACCGTACCTGCTTGCCTATATCCTGGTTTACATAGGGACAGCAGGAAGACAAGACAAAGCACAACACAAGTCACTTCCTTGCAGTAGGGTGAGCATGCTGATTACATTCAATAAAACACATTTTCCATAGTCGGAGTGGAAAAACTGAAGGCGTCTCCGAAGCTATATTAATAATTGTAGTTAATATATTTCAAGGAACTGTGCGGGTTACAATAAATGAAGTATGGTTATTCACCAGCTGCGTCCTCCCAAACACACATGTTCACACATAACCACAAACCCACTTCCTGAGTGACCTCAGCAGCAGTACAGCGTTGACTGAGCAATATTGCCATTTAGCTGTCAGAACTACGTGATGCACTTACAGTAATACACACACCAGTGGCATCGATACCATTCCATTTCCAATACATTCCACTGACCTTTATCACAATTACTGTAAAATATATCAGAGGGTGTACTATTCTGGTTTACTCCGGCATCAATACTGTACTGCTTATTTATCTACTGTATACTATTCTTGCAATCCTCTTAATCATAGATCCCATTTTCAGCATTATTATTATTTACACTGTTGGTATAGTATATTGTAGTATACACAGTTTTACATATTCATATATTTATACAATGGTGGAATGTAACTAAGTACATTTACTCAAGTACAGTACCTAAGTACAAATTTGAGGTACTTGTACTTTACTTGAGTCGGTTACATTAATCTGATATCTTAAGTTACTAGTTACTTTACGAATTAATATTTTTGCACACAAAACACATGTAGTTTATAAAATACGATGTGTTATTATAAATTAAACCACCCAACAGTATATAGGCCTACAAGTACAGCTGAAATAGTTAGACGATTATACACTACGTTGATTGACAGAACTGTTTGGATCATTTCATCTTTCTGCATTGAGTACTTTTACTTTAATTACATTTTCCTGATCATACTTACATACTTTTACTTAAAGCTACATTGTGTAAGAATTTCTCCTATCTAGCGGTGAAATTGTATATGACAACCAACTAAATATTACTTTCTAGCCCTTCCTCCTACGGTCGCCGAACCCAAAATTAGCTCTTAGGATCTCCATCGTTTACACGCAGCTGTTCTAGCACTCCAATATTACCTTTGTTCTTGTTGCTTTGCCTGTCGTGTTGTCGTTTTAATTCTCTTTTTCACTTCCCTGGTGAGTAATCTCCTCCTGGCATTCGTCACAGTGCCAATAGGTGTAAGAGGGCGACATGCAGAGGCATGTCCCTCTTTGGCTGATGTACTTTAAAGATGGAGGTGCTACATGGCGGCCGTCATTCAAGCGTGTCGCTCCTATATATTCTGAATGATTCTGAATGTCAGATTCTACGCTTATGAGAATACTTTGATTAGTTGGTGGAAGTAATTACACATGAATGAGTTCATATTTGTGAAAGAACAAAGGTTTTTTTGCTAAGAATCAACTAAAAAAATTACACAATGTAGGTTTAAGTAAGATTTTCAATGCAGGACTTCTACTTGTAATATAGTACTTTTACAGTGTGGTATTAGTACTTTTACTTAAGTAAAAAATCTGAATACTTCTACCACTGTATTTATATATACTGTATATTTTCTAGAATGGGAGCAACTGTAAAGTAACCCAATTACCCCCAGGGGATCAATAAAGTATTTCTGATTATGATAATATCAGAGATTCAATGATTATTTGAACCAGATGCAGACACTTCTGCTTTTCAACAAGACAATCTGGTACATCATAGTATTTTTGCATTGCACTGTATAACCTCATCACAACAAAAGGTCTTTGCTTCAATGTATTACACAAACCGGGAAATCTCATGTCTACTGTATAAAGTCTTACATCATCTAACCGTTACAAAAATTATGAACAAGAAGTGAAAGTTAAGTTTAGGCTCTGAATCTGTTTTAATTCTTCCACACACAATTTCATAGGTAAGGCATTTTGCTGGAGTTTTATTCAGTAAGTAAGATTGAAAGTCACGATTGAAAAATGTAGGGGACTAAAGTGATGGTTTTTTTTTTGGTTTTTTATTTATTTATTTTTCCCTTTGAATCTCACGCGTCATAGGGGGAAAATTCCTAAATGAAAACACAAAATGCGCAGAGTCACGAGAAGGTTTGTCACACTGACAAACAAAACTTGGCTCATTCAATGTGGATCTTCAACAGTTTTATTTCCATAGGTGTAAGACATGGTAATGTGAAATATATTACGGTCTCTTAAGAAGGTAGGCATAAGATGTGCATTTAATACAGGTGTATATGTATTTATTCTGCCATTCAGACCATAATCTTGTGTGCACTGTATCCAGTGTTGTAACTGCAGTATTTCATCACAATACACGAACAGATAGAGAAATATCCTGAGTAGACAGATGGTGGAAGCAACTTTCAAGAAAACCAAAGTTCTTTTGTAAAAGATTTCCTGCAACTACGGGAGGTTTTGGAGAAATCTGACCACATTTCCAAAACAGCTGTCATGTTTTTCTCAGTTTTAAAAATGCAAGTAAAGACTAATGACCAGACAGTGTTGTACTTGTTAAGTAAGGATTAGGAAAACTGTCAATCGTCTATTGTAGAGAAGAAATTAATTCAGTTCCACATACAGTATTTACCGACGCGTACCTTGATGTCGGATGCACTGTTGGTGGCCAAGTAGACGTGGAAGCTGTAGTTGTTGTTGTCACTGCCCAGCTGCTTGTAGACCAGGACCACCCCATGGCGCTCTACAGACTGGCTCGTCTGAATGATGGGACCCACGGGTGACAGGGACGTCACATTCCACTTAACGTGGCTACCTGAGTGGTCCACTGTCGGCTCGATGAGTGGACGGTTGTCCTTTATGTGCAGGACACTGAATTTCATCTCCTTTTCTGGATCTGTGTGACAATAGTAGGGAAAGAGATGTTTTTTTGTTTCCCCTAGAGCAGCTTTAAATCATAGATAAAAGATTATGATACTCTCTAAAATTAACTATTTTCTGTAAAGCCTTTAGATGGGTCATAATTATTAAAGAATTGCACCTTTACTTTCATGACAGCTATCAACTAAATTAAACCTTGAGGCGACATCTTTGTTGGAAATATTTGATGTTCATTACATTGCCTTATGGGCCACGGACTCCCCACAGGAAGCCAAGATACTAAATTATGAATTAGGCTGTATATTGAACATAGAAGAACGAGACAGCCCTGATATTCATTCTCACCGGCAAGGCAGACGGAGTGAGGGAACTGGATGGATGTGAGGACAGACGCATCCTTATTGACTGTGTCCACGTTAAAGATTGGTCCAGCAAATTTCCAGGAGTCCCGGAGGAATGCACCAAACTTGGACCAGGACAAGACTGAGTACCGCACGAGGACCCGCTCCGATGCTTCAAACACCAGGCCGGTGACCGAACACTCGTATGTGCCCTCTCCTTCCAGCTGCACCCTAGAACGCACCCACAGTCTGAGTGATGCTGTGCATACAGAATCAATATAAATGTGCACAGACCAGATCAGTGGCAGAGACAGTCGTACTCACTGTAATCGTCCCTTAGAGATCCTCTTGGGGGTAACAAGCTCAGTGCCATGGCTCTGTCAAACAAATCATGTGTTTATTTCTTTGGACAATTGTAACACAGTAAAAACAAAACATCTTTTCAACCATAGATGGATATGTGCACAAGAAGAAGGCCAATATCAGAAAAATTATGCTCTGGTTCCTGAGCTCACCTGCTGGATGGCTTTGCATTTTTCACAGCATAATTTGAAGGGCCTTTCATCTGTCAGGGCGTATGACAAAAAACGGAATGTTATTTACACGTGACGTGACACTACCTCCAGAACATTCGCTGTGCTGTCACGATTCTGTTCTGTTACGATCTGCTTACCTTTCCCATTTGAAACCTCTACTACAGGTCCAGGGACTGAATCTAGAGAAATAATTAAAGTCCAATATTATTACATGTATAATTATATGAAAATCATATGTCAGAGGCTGAAAGCTTGCGTTAAGCCTTTAGCAGCTACCCTAGACAAACTTCTCCAAATGAGCGAGGGTGGAGCACGCTCAATTGAATTCTGTGTTCCAAAAAAGCCAGCAGAGTCCGACATTTTGTGGAGTAATTATGTAGTATGGCTGCCATTAAGATGCGGTTGCGGCTAGGGCCCGCTGACTTACCACTAAAGCCATGGCAACTATGACAACAAGCCGACATGGCTGGATGTAAACAACATACAACACAGTTTTAAAAAGCAGACCAGTTGCTTAGTCTGCAAAGGCAGGTACTGATATTTTGTAGATGTTGTTTCGCACCATTTTTAGACCCCTCTGCATGGGCCTCTTCATCGTCTGCAAAGAACATAAAGGAGATCAACTTAGAGTTCAACACCATTTGTTCTTTATCTTGTTAAATCCTTGAGCCACAAAGGTTTTCTAGGATGTTGGTT
This sequence comes from Sander lucioperca, assembly GCF_008315115.2. NCBI lineage: Eukaryota > Metazoa > Chordata > Actinopteri > Perciformes > Percidae > Sander > Sander lucioperca. Next base: position 12,311,162 of record NC_050177.1, read on the forward strand.
CTTACCTTCCTCTCCTCCGTCCTTCTCAGCACAGCCTTCTGGTGAAAGAAAGAGAGTGAGAAACAGAGAAACTAAAAAAACTAACTTAAAACAAAGACTGGAAACGGGGAAACTAGCCTGACTCTGTCCAAGGGTAACAAAAACCAACACTTCTAAAGCTCAAAAATAACGCGTTATTTCTTGTTTGGTCCTGAAGCCTCCCATGGTTGTCTGGTGACCTTTAGGTGATGACAAGACTCCAGGAAGTCACTATTCCCAGGCCAAAAAAAATGTTTTTTGTACAGATTAAACAAATGAGATATAACATGTTAAATGTTGAGCTTTAGAGGTACTGGAAGGTCTTTTTTTTCTACCCCTGGACAGAACCAGGCTAGCTGGCTGAGCTAAGCTAACCATCTGCTGGCTGTCACTTCATATTTAAACGTACAGATATGAGAATGGTATCAGCGCACTTTACAAAATCAAGAGCAGTTCAAAGTGCGTGTCTCACCAGAATCCTCATCCTCCTCTTCCTCCTCTGAGCTGTCCTCAGCAGATGTTCCTGTGTTCTCTGTTTGATGAATCAATACAAAAAGTTGCACTGAATTTCCAATGAATGATGAGTAACAGGGATGCATGCCAGAAAGGTTAGATGTTACTTTGTATATAGAAAAAAAAAGGAATTAAATGTCAGAACAAATGTAGTTTTCTGGAGATGACTAAGTTTGTGTACAAGTTGTGGAAAGAACAAACGAGTGAAACTGTTGTTGTGTGATATTTGTGCTCACCTGAACTGCTGCTGTCACTTTCTGTCAGGTTATCTGTAACAAATTGTAACGTAATTGTTTTGAGGTTAGTGCCCTTTGGTCTGGAAAAAAACGACGCAATAATGTCAAAATGTAATAACAATTATTAGTCATTGCTATTACTACATCATTATTCATATTTGTTCTTAACCATATCATCATCATCATCATCATCATCATCCTCCTCCTCTTTATAGGAACTTCACCACTTAGCATCATCAACCCACTTCTGTAGTTATTATATTGCCCGGCAGTAAATGCATGACCAACTTTAGGTTTTAGGAATAGTAACCAGGAAACATAACTCTGCAGTAAAAAAAAAAAACAGTGTCTAATAATATGTAATGCTTGTAGCTTTCACTAATCATTTTCAACTAACCAATCTATTACTGTATGGGGGGGAGCATATGCGTTATAAATATTCTGCTTCTCTACTTTCTCATGGATTAAAGCCTATTTAACAGAGAAAACCACATGCCATGTTGCTAAACTCAACACTCACACTGTCTGACACTCCCAATGTCAGAAAAAGAGTAGAAATGTAGGAACAGAGTTTTCAATTTTGTCACTGGGGCTTATCCCTCAACAGGTGCAGCCCCAGTGATCTACCTTTAGTTTACTTCTGTGTTTGTGCACTTCTTGTTTTCATCCATATTAGTCATCAAAAAAGCCCTAGCATGTCTGACTTAGACCACCATCTTTGACATTTTCATGATTCCTGAGCAGCTGAACTGTGGCACCCTGTGAAGAACCCTGCGATAAGTGCTATGCATTACCAATTCTGGCACATTTATACAGATGGGTCCAGAGGAGCTGCTGCTGCTGCTGCTTTCTTCCCAGCAGCAGTGAATGTCCGTGGACCGGGCCATCTGGCTGAGTGCCTGGCCGCCTAATGGATGAGAACCATCCTCTCTGGCCCACAGAGTTGTATCTTAGACTAATAAGCAGATGCTGCCATATCGCTGCTCCACTCGCAGCACCTGCCTCATCAATCTCTCTCTTCTACTCCGCTCGATCTGTCTGCTTCACCTCTCTCTGCACTCTCCCTTTTCCATTTCTCTCTCCTTGTCCTCATATGCCTCCTCTGGCCAATCTCTTTCTCTGCTGCTGCCTCATCTGAGCCAGCAGGCATCCCTCTTCACCCTGGCATGGCCGCTTCCCTTCATCAGACAGACAAACAAGGTGGAGATAAACACCCGCACAGATACACACATGCAAGTGCAAACACAACACACACTTGTTTACAACGTCAAAGGTTTGGATCGTTTCATGGGTCTTGCCTGCCATCTGCTGGTCTAGAGAAATAGCAAAACCAAGGGCATGAAAAGGTTGATGTGTGGTGTACAGACATGAGCGATCCACAAGAAATGCAGTTTCCTGGTCGGTGTCATTATAAAATTCTGTGTTTTCACTATCTGTTATATTCATAAAGACACGGGGGGGCACCAACATAGTTCTGAGCACCACAGCAATCTCTCATGTTACCTTACATGAACATGATCCCAATGAGTTCCACACAGTTTGGGAAATTTGGAGAAAAAAAATACAGCACTCATATTGGATCTGTAATGCATATTGGCAGCACCTTGAGTTGATGTATTGCAATCGGAATCAGGAGAGAAAAAAGTCAGATTGCTGCATTCCTAATCATCACCAGTTGCATGTCTAGTGTTATTTATTTTTGTTGGCCATTTATTATTTAATTTGAAAATTATTTAAGGTCTGAAAAGGTAAAAACTCACAAGCAAATAAAACAAATGTTAGAGGAAAGTCTGAAAAAAAGGAATATAATTTTGTGTACTGGTGTGCAGTGTTACAAATAGCAAATGCACAACTGAGGACCAAGCCACTGTCTGACCCTATACGCATAAATATTGCTGCCCTTCAAGGCAAATGATATTGAAATCAGGGAGGCCAAACAGCGAGATGAGAAAAAGGTGGCAAGGGAAAAAGAAAGAAAGGAAAACAAAAGTAGTGACGAATAATTTATGGGGATGCACACCTTTTAAATATTAAACAAAGGAGCCACAGGAGAGACATAGCACAATCACTATAAAAGAAAAACAACACAGACACATGTCGCTCTATGGGTCTCTGTGATAAAGTGAAACGAGAAAGGGAACAGTGAGGGGGAGGGAAAGAATGAAAATGGGCTGATGTTTACCTTTGTTTTCAGGTGCAGGGATATCTCCATCTCTGTAGGGCAGAGGAGAAAACATTCAGACCACTTTAAATTACACTCATGTCAGGGACGTCTGAGAGGTGTGATGACAATTACGGGAGGATTTAGATGTTGAAAGTGAAGGCTCTTAAAACCGTGCAGCTGCAGGCTCTCGTAGTACACCACTTCTGCTTTCGGTCAGGAACACACGCAGTCAAATGAATAAGAAAAACAGGAAATGGGTACATGCTGACACACAAGCTGACTGCATGTTCATTTTTCACACATCCAACACCAACCCATCCCGTCGAATGATAGATTCACCTTTCCACCCAAACTCCTAGTCCGAGCCACTTTCAGGGCAGTGTTGATGGTACAGGAAACCAGCCATGGAAAGATACTGGCTGGGTACTTTTTGCCATTAAACAAAACTGGTCTGGACACTTTTTCTGCTTTCATAACTCAGACACAGCAGTGGGGCTGGACGATTCATATTCAATGTAATCCTTTATTTACTTTCAGTGGTATTTTATTGTGATGATATGATCATATGGTGTATCATTTCACAACATTTTGGTGTCTCAATCACTAATTCCAAACACATTGTAAACTAAAATGAGTCATTAAAAATTTGTTTTACACAACAAAGCATGTAATTGCATGTGTTGCATGTCATTTGTCATACATCTGCCATATTGTTCCATCTGTATAAGAAAAGATTCTTATCAATACCATGCCATTAATTTCAACCATATCGACCAGCCCTGCACAGCAGACGTCATACCAGTTCCTCGACTTTTTTCAGGAAGGTAGTATATCAATCAAACAATGAGCCAACTTTAAGTGCAATGGTTCAAATGATGTTGTTGTCTAGCAGATGACTGGTGCAACCTGTTGACGCAGCCTGGGCTTCAACAAGAGGCAACACGCCTGAGATCCGACAGGGGGAAAAGACAGAGAGCCAACCCCACAAGAAGAACGAGTTCACCACCAGCAGGCATGAAAAATTAGGTCATATCCCGCCCCATCTTTTCCTGTTTCGCTCCCTCGGTTGTATAAATACAGAACTGTGTGATCAAAGGCAAAATGATTTATCAGGAAATTAAGATTATTAAACCTGACCAAATGGTGGTCTTTTATTTGGAGTCTGTTAATCCTGATAAGGCACTGTGGTTTCCTTTGTTTTCAAACATCTGTCCAGGAAACACTCTTTTCTCGTCCTCACGGTCAACTCGTTCTCTCTGCCAGCTCATTAGTTGCCATGGTAGTCATCTCTTCCTTTGAGCAAAGTGTGCCGTTTCGTGGCTCAAACGTTTTCAGGCCATAAATAAACTCTCTGCACGAGTTCTCAGACTTTCTCCGCTCTCGCTTGTTTCTATCTTCCTCCCACAAAATATGATAACAGAATCATCTGTGAGGGCGTTGTTCTGTATCTGGCTGGAAGATAAAAGCCACAACTTTTACACACTTTCTACAACTTCCCATAAACACAATGAAGAGACAGGGTCTGTGTGTAGATAAGCAACTGCCAGTTGGCCTGTATCTACAACAACAAAAGCTGTGCTACTTTCAGTTGTTAATATTATACCTCACTGCTTTCACTATGATTGTTATAGTGGGTCATAAACATCACAAAGGCTAATTTTGTCTTGCTACTGCGTCCCAAACAAAGTCACCTTTAAATTAGCCTACTCATATGTCCCTCATGGACATTTCATTCTAATTTTAAAGTTTTTTAGTGCAATGTTTACGTTGTTAAACTAGGGACAATGTCAGGTCAATGATACCCTAGCAACAACAACAGTAACATTCACAGAGGACAATGAGTCATCAGTATCATCTCACCTGTGGTTCACAATACAACTGATAGTAAATATTGTAACTATTAGAGAAATATGAGGTATGAATCATTAAAAAATTAAAAACAACAACAACCATGGCCTTGCATGTTGGTAAAAACGTGCGTGTGATACATGGCGCGTGTGTTTCATTGCAACATCAACCACAATTAAAAACTGCAAGCAGAAAGTTATATTTGAGTGCATGTTTGTAGTCCATTGTGTGTTGAGCTTACATTGACATCAACACTTATGGTTATTGTTCTCTCCTATAATATTGATATAAGGGTTTTGGTAGTTTATTAACCTACATTTGGTATATAACTTTATCAAATAATGACTTTATATCTTCATCTCTTGTTCTCAAACGTCTCTCCAGACAGCATGTTACACTGTTGTCACTGAGTCATCACAATGTAACAACACAGCAGCGTGCAGCGAAGAGAACAACACCAACAAAGAGATCACGACTCTCTCGTGCTTCCTCTCCGTATCTACGTTCAGTTAGACGTGTCTATAACGAGGAAGCATTCATTGTACATGTGTTTCTTGTACTTAAAAAGGCGTTCGCACAAACACATGAGCCCATAACCGACAGCAACAAAAGACACCACACTGACTTCCTGTGTTGACGCGACGCGCGGTTTTAGCGCTGCATCCTCTGCAGGCATCATGTTTTCTGAACTGTACACGATGAAACACAATCATGTAACGTTAAAAGCCAGAGGTCAACACTTGTCTGTTAAGCAACAAAACGTCTTACCCGTCCTCCAGGTGACAAGCCGCTCCGCAGCTCGCCATCTCCGCCACCATCCTGTAACCAAACCCTGTTATACTTTCTGTTGTTCCACAGCGTGCAGCGGCTGCGCATAAAAGCACCTGAAAGGCAATATGATCCTATCATCGGCTATCAGTGTCTCGTTAAAGCGCTAGGCAGTAATTGGCGCAAGAATGGTCATCGGAGCCCTCGTGGCTGAACTACTTCTTTTCACTTGTCCCTTTGGGTGCAGCATCCCTTCAGCAAAACAAAACAAAGTATGGGTTATAACCAAAAAAAGGCGCTCATAGCTTCCTAAAAACCAAAAAGAAAACAGCCGTGTTGCATTGAGATGTGGATGTACTTTGTTTCCTCTTCTAAACACTGTTTGTGTGCACGCAAAAATTCAACATAAATCTTCACATCATGCTATTCATAACTGCGCCGTTCACAGCAAAAGGCGCAGCTTTTAGGATCAGCGGTGCTGCGCAGTTGCAGCGCGCAGTGCATGAAAGCGCACAAATGAACGCCACATGTGGGCGGGGTGCAGCATCCCGCCTTTAGCATGGCCTTTGTAAAGTCATGTTGATGATTTACAGCCGGGCTTTTGCCACTATTTTTTTTTATATCAGAGCTCCCAAAAATGAAATAGGAGGTCGAGTTGATAAGGAGATGTTTGCTGTTACACATAATACAAGACTGAAATCAGCTGCATGTCTGGCCAAGTTGTTTGTGGAATGATAACAGAGAATAAAGTGAAATCAATTAACACTTTAGGCTCCATATAATTACATTTTTGCAAATTCTTTCACACAGCCAAAGGATTCTTCTATCCCAGTAAAGTACAGAGAAACTAGGCAGAGAACTGAAAAATAACACTTACGTCTGCATTCATCTGAGAAATATTTGGTTAGTTGCACATTTTCTCCCACACATAAAAGGAGCAGCCAGCACTACACAGTGCAACTAGGTCACTTTGAGCGGGAAAACATGCACATCAGTGTGCAGCTGCATTACCCAGAAGACACCAGCAGATGTCACATCAGACTACAAAACAAGTACAACCCATGCAAAACCATGCCTCCCCATACTGTCTTTGCACCAGAAGACACATTCAAACTAGATTCATGTATTTGACACAAGGACTGATCAATGTCAACATAGTACATAGTTAAAAAAGGAATCAAAGTGACCATCCAGTGGCATAAGCTCACTGTCCATCAGAGAGAGCAATAGAGAGAAGAAAGGTAGGGTAGGCTCTGTGAGCATCTGAGATGTCCAGTGGGACGAATGAGTGAAGGATCAAGGGCTTTCCTATTGATCTTCCACTTATTGATCTTTTCCCCTCTCTCCATCCGCCCATCCAACTTTCACAAAGGGATGTGTTGTCTGCAGCAGGGAGGGGGAGAGAGAGAGATGCCACAGACTAACAGGGACATTATCCAAGTCTTAGAGTCTAAAGGGAGAGATCAGCTCCTCGGTGCAAGAAGAGACAGCACCACATCAGACTCAGTGGCGTGACGCTCCCCCCAATACCTCAGGAAATTAGAGGAGATATGCGAGGGAAGTGGAGGAGAGGGGGAAAAGAGAAGAGGACGGGGAAGGTCAGGAGGAGAGGAGTTGGGGTGAGAGGAGAGATAGGGAGAGCCAAGATTAGCTCGGAATAGAAGAAGGTTGCGGGGTGGGAATGTTGTTTTTTGTGTGTATTGAATATATGTACATTTTAAAATTCAATAAAAAGAACTATGAAAGAAGAATAGAAGAAGAAGAGAAGGTGTCATTCAAATCACTTAAAGTATGAAATTATCAGAGCTGGAGACTTAGGACTTGGGATCGTCATCCTTGAGACTTGGTTGCCTGAAGATTCGACTTGACCTGAGACAAAGAGCTGAGACTTGACCTCAGATCAATAAATATTTAACAGGTCTAAAACTACAGCCACACTAGCTGCTCTGTGATGCTGTACAGAGGCACAGCGGTGCTTTGAGCTTAGTTTACTGTGTTGACCTTTTACTCAAAACGACAAACGTGAACGTCATGGCGGCACTAGAGGAAAAGTCAGGAGATCATCTAAGTAATTTAGATCCATCCTATGGGAACCATGAATGTCTGTACAACATTGTATGCCAATACATCCTGTAGATACATCCTGTAGATTTTTACTACTGTTTAACTTATTTTACTATTTATTTTATTTTATTTTAACGTTATTAATACATACTGTGTGTATATGTTTATACTTATATTGTTTATATTCTTTTTATCCTTCTTATATTTGTATGTGTGACATGCTCCAACAACACCATGACAAATTCCTCGTATGTGCAACGTACTTGGCAATAAAGCCCTTTCTGATTCTGATTCTGATTCTGATAGATGTTAAGATATTTCACTGGATGAGTGACAACACTGAGCTGCCGGTGACGCTATAGGAAAACTCATGAGATCACCAAAATCAAGATTTATCCTCTGGTAATCATGAATGCCTGTACAAAATTTAATCTGAAAACTTCAGTCAGACTCAGGACCAAAGTAGTGGACTTACTGACCGGCGACTGGCTAGGTAGTGTGGCTAAAAATTCCGTGCTGTTGTGCATTTCACTCACATAGAGATGCTTTGGTTCAATACTTGCAACTGGACATTTAACACTGTTTCCACTTTTTTGTAATTAGCATGCTAAGCATTGATAGACTGGAAAGACTTGCTTATTGACTTGCAAGTAAAGTTTCATAGACTTGAGATTTTACTTAGACTCAAGACTTTACTACCCTGGAAATTATATATATATATATATATATATATATATATATATATATATATATATATATAAAAAGTTGAATCGAGGTATATTTTTGAAAAAACAGGTATTGGGAAAGAAAGGTCTTAATCAAAAGAAAAAACTACATAATCTTTCCCTCTACTGTGGCTCACTCGTTCATTGTGTGTGTGTGTGTGTGTGTGTGTGTGTGTGTGTGTGTGTGTGTGTGTGTGTGTGTGTGTGTGTGTGTGTGTGTGTGTGTGTGTGTGTGTGTGTGTGTGTGTGTGTGAGGCTTAATATGAGCCCTCATTGTGCAGACTCATTATCCATCAGATAGACACACTCAAAACAACACACAAAAAGACACTGTCACTCACATTTAAGGACACTCAGTCAGGCCATAACCTAGTCTGTGCTCAAACATTCCCTTTATAACATACATGTATCCACACACACATATGCACAAAAGGTGTCCACTTACTCTGGAGATGAGGAACTCCATATCCTTTCAATTTCAATGGGCCATTTTGCCATCCGTTATCACTGGAAAGATCCAGAGTAACAAAAGAGTTGTGGCTGCTGCTACCCTGCATAAAGAAGGCAACCTCATTCAAGCTCGTACAACAGCGTTTAACGCATTGGCCTAAGAGTTGGCAGTTCTCTAAAATTCTTTCCTGTGTAATCTATAGGATAAAACTTCCTATATGGAAGCACAACAGCACAAAAACAGAGCAGTGTTGTACTCGGGAACAGGGTTTTAAATCAACAAGGAAAAATGTTTCGTAAAGTGTAATTTTTTTTAATAACAGACAACTCTTGGACTTGGATTCAAACGCCAGTGATTGAACTTTCCCCTAACCCCCTTTCCCTTTGATGTCATGTTCATTATCCAAGGCCTATATTTATTGCTCTTTATTTTTATTTGTATACATTGTATTGTTTTTCAGCAGTCGCCGCTTTTTGCCATTGCCATCGTCTGTTTTTTTCCACTAGGGTTGAGATTTAGTTTTATGAGTCCCTTGTTTTTTTTTTTCATCTCACCCACACAGTTTACACTTCTTTTGTTCTCTATTTTCAGTGTGCTGTGTTTTAGATGAGAAGCTAAGCCTCCCCTTTAAACCCCTCTGTGTTTGTCCCATTTCTCAAAATGTGCTACAATTGCAACAGCTTTCTTCGGTTTCTGAAAAGCTGTTTGACATTATGCCCTTTTATTTCAACTGTTGATATGGAAAATTCATTTTCAATTCAATCATTTGTGAGATCAAAGAACAATAGTCTATAAGCAGGGATATTTACATGCTTTGCCCGGGGGCCACATTGGCAAAATGACCAATGGCCAGTTAGCTTAGCTTGGACCTCCTTTTTTTGATAAACAAGCTCTATTTTGATGCTTTTATTTGCGCTCTGGCACATATTTTCATTCAAAGTACAATTCAATTTATTTTCATTGTGAATTAGAAAATGTTTGGCAGGCCACCTGGTACTCTATTGTTGCCAAATTTGACCCACGGGCTGTAAGTTGAGTATTACTGGTCTACAGCCATGCTAGAAACTCTGTAAGGCTTTACTTTGGCAAAATGGTGCTTTGCACTAAATGCTAAGTTGAGCATGCTTACATGCCCACAATGACAATGCTAACATGCTGATGTTTAGCAGTATAATGTTTACCATTATCTTAGTTTAGTGTGTTAGCATGGTAACATTTTCTTATTAGCACTAAAAACAAAGAACAACCGAGGCAGATGGGAATGTCTGAAAGTTTTTCAGGTTCATAATTCTGGTCACAATCAATTTTGACCTCATGATGGTGCTAGACTAAAAGTCAAGAGGATCACTAAAGTTATTACAAATTATCCCAAAGGGGGACATGAATGTCTGAGCTAAATTTCATGGCAATACATCCAACAATTGTAGAGACATTTCACGCAAAACCACATGCAAATGTCAGTCTCATGGTTGCACTACTGTATAGGAAATGACAGGGATGCAACAAAGTCAGTAGGATGTATCCTCTGGGAATCATGAATGCCTGTACAAAATGTCATGGTAATCCATCTGATAGACATTTAAAGGTCCATTGTTTTTTTGAGCAATGTTACAATTATTGAGTTACATATTGAAATACAAGTTGCCATTTATTTTGTAGCTGCATTGTTATGTTGCGTGGACAAATGTACATAATTACTTCATATTTGGTATTGGCATGCACTATTTGATCTTGACTTGATCCCTGGCATCTTGACTACAATTTAAAGTAGAGGATTTATGGATTTGTTTGAGCAATCTGTCTTTGTACAATATAAGTTTATAATGACGGCCAACCAAAAGGCCTTACCTGGCCTTGGCCTGACCTACCAAAGGGTGCATGGAGTTGAAGTAACACTATAGTGGTTAGATTTACTTTTGTGCAGAGATTGTGGTGTGTGTTCTTTGTGAAAGACATTAGAGTTTGTCCCAAAAACATCTGCATCATGTGGAAACTGTGTGTTTTCTGAAATGTTAGGCACATCTGTCCTTGATGTTGTTAGTGTTTGACACCTACACAGTCTTACTAAGAAGGTCTTGGGACTCTTTCACAGTTCCCACTTTCACCAGAAGGGATTGGCTTTAATTGTTGTGCATTTTCACATATTAACAAATTTCCTGTCTCTGGACATCCATGAAACTGGATGGATGGAAGAAACAGAGGAATGGAGGCAATAATTTAGGCAAAAAGGGGGATAAAGAGATTAGTTTAGTGTCTGCATGGTCTTTGGGGAACTTGGATGTGAGTTTCTGAGTTGACCACCCCTCTCCCTTTCTTCCCTCACATCAGTTTACACCCTCCCATCTTTTACACAATCCCTCCACTTATTGCTTTATATTATACTAAGCCTGTCAGCATTTCTGTGTGATGTATGTTGTGTCATGGCCTCTTTCTTTTTTTTTATCTTTCCCGCTTTGCTGCTTCCTTATTTCAGAGCCCTCAGGGAACTCTGTGCATTCAGGGGCCACAGAAGGACGAGTCATGGGATGTGATGTGGGCGTTTGCTAGGAGGGATGTAACTCAAGGCCGTAGCCTAGTCACCTTCTGAGACGCAGACCCTCCCTCCTTTAAGAGTGACTCAGCACAGTAGTGTGGAGGCAGGGGGTCAAAAATCCCCTGCCCTCCGCCTCTATTTAAAACATGTGGGAATGGGAAAACTTGATCCTATATTTAACCTCCAGGTGTATGTCTGCATTGTGTGTGTGTGTGTGTGTGTGTGTGTGTGTGTGTGTGTGTGTGTGTGTGTAATGTATGAGTGTGAGTCCCAGTAACTGAGTCATCAGCAGCTGTGTAGACGGGTTACCTTTGTTCTTGGGGGTTGGTTGGGGGCTTTTAGCAGTCCAGGAAAAGCTGTGTGTATGCCCCCTAATGCTCCACACTTACCTCCCTAGATCTGTGTGAAATGCAAAGAATTAAATCCTGAGAAAAGAGGCAAGAGAATAAAAAGTATCCCTAGAATTGAGAACGCACACTGTAAATCTCCATCCTGCGCTGTCAGCTACACCATTTTGCTGTTAAGTTTAACACAACAGAAAACCAGCTCCCCTCTTTATGAATGGTAAAACATCCTATCTTAATTAAAAGCTAACTAATACATAATTTCTTACACAGCGTTACATTAGTCAGGTTTAAGATCTTGGGTTGGTTATGGCTGTGGCAGTTTGGGGGACAGTATATTCCCAAAAGGTAAAAAGACAGTGGTTGATATCTATATAAATCTTTCCTGGCAACATGATGTTCCAATTCGAACATAAAGCAACAATGCTGAGTCAAATCACTTAGTGCTATACTATACCATCAAACCTAAATGATAGCAGCGTATTATGGCATAGGGCAGCCTTATACAGTTATTCACTATGAAGTCAAAAAGCCCAGCTCAGCACAAACCTCCCTACTCATCAGATTTATTAAGAGCACTGAGAGTGATTCCCCTGAGACAGACAAGCGATTTTACCCTCTCTCTCTTCTGTTAAGGATTTTTTGGCCTCTTAGAGCAGATTTTCTCCTCAGAGGAAGTCGGGATTCTGATTCTTCTCCAAGCCAAAAGCTACACGCTGGGAGAACAAGCTACATAAAGGTAAGAAGCGAACGCTTTCTTACAATCATATTTGCCAGAACTGACCACATCCACACGCTTGCTCAGTTGAGTTCTGAGGAAAAGCACAAAGTTTACACTACGCAGTGTTTTAAATGAAGTCTGTCCCGTGACCTGTGTCACCCTTCTTGCTTCCATATGCCATGTCCCTCTCAAATCGTTGCAAAAAAAGGAAAAAGGGCTTGAAACTTTACAAAGACACCCACACAAACAAACTAAAACACAAATCTAGTTGCCCAATACTCTCAATAAACACACACACACACACACACAATCCCATACACTTAAAAACCTCTGAGCCAGCAGAGCGATAAGATTAGAGGAAGTACGTGGGTGTGAAATAGCTGTGGTGTGGGACTTTCTGGATTCACACAATCTACACTGACTGCAGGCCCTGCTTTTTATTAGAGTTCAAGCTGATGGGAATACACAGACGCTGATGACACCCACACACGTATCCTGCGATTCTGGGCTAAGAACTCCACAGATACAGTATTTATACAAAAACACACACACACACAAAAATTGAACAAGCCGAGCCAGTACTTTCATGCATTTATCCCCCATGCAAATTCAGTCATAACTATTCTTATATATATGCTTACACAACAGATCAGATGAATGTATGGACACACTGTGATAGGTTACTACATGCGTTGAAAGAAGCTACAGAGGCTGAACTTGGTTTAAGGGCAGCAACCCTGAGGTTGTGACTTCTGCTCTGGTGCAAACAAAGACAAAAACCCAGAACCATCAGTGGGTCCATTAACAAAGCCCGAGGCTTGACAAGGCATTCTTTGTTTCATAATTAATGCAAACGCGATAACCGTGACATTGACAGTTGGGCAGTTCGTACATCAACGTCTCTGACACATGAAAATGAACGCTGCCATTCATCATTGCACAGGGCTAATGGATCCCATAAGACTGAATTATTAAGCACAACACAAAAGACCTTTGTACCAGATTAATGGAAGCATACAGCACAGCACATTTATTACAGTGCTATAGTATAGTCAGTGTGTAATCGCGGCATTGTTAGCCATACAGGAGGCTGCAGCTTCAAATGATTGTGTCAGTGTGTCAGTTAACCCAACAGAAGCAAACTTGCCTTTTAACCCAGTCCTCCTTTTTTATCTACATCTGTCTACCAGCATCTACGTTTCTGCTTGTGACCATTAAGTAAGGCCTATTTTCACCTGGTTAGGGTCACCCTGGACTCACAAGTCACATGACTGAAACTCCACTTTCTGTAAATATACTATGCATTATGAGAAAAAAAGAATGCTTGTTTTTTTGTTTCCTAAGCGCTGCAGTTGGTCTCCAATTAGTTTGATGTGTTTGCTGAAAGCTGCTCCTAGATGGACGGAGAACAGAAAAGAGATGAGTAAAGAGATCAAGAGAGTATTCAATTAATCGTACTCACACAAGAGCTTTGTGGTGGATTTCAGCGAAAGAGGGGAAAAGAGGCAGGATGTGGTGGGATAGAAACAGAATGAGGAGGAGAAATAGTCAGAGAAAGAAGACAAGGAAAAGGAAGGGAGTATATTTAGATATATTGTTGATCAGTAAAAAAAATAAAAATGGAAAGATTATTGAATGTTATGTGCTTTCATTTACACTTTCAGTTGTCTTCAGGATGAATAAAGTGCTTTGTTATCTCAATGTTATATTATCTTCATAGTTGATTACATGAGTTTGATTTGGCTGTGATTAAAAAGCCAAATGGTCTCACGTTTTCTTCTATACTGTGAATATAGCAGCATTTTTCTACTTCCCAGACACTGTAGAGTAGAAGCTGTGATTAAAAATAGCAGTTGTTCCCTATACATGTCAATAAGAGCCCACTGAGCAGCAGAATAGCAGAAGTGCTGGGAAAGCCCTCAAAACAAAGGAACTGAAAAGGTTTCTCTCAGAGCCGCTGTCCACAGGCTATTGATTGTGTATTTGTTTATTTGGTTAGAAGGGTGCCTTGAGATCACATTTCCCTAATTGAGGCAGATTACAGAAAGAAATACGATGCTGCATGAATTAGGTTGCATGATGTTACCCTTCTACTGAATTTCACGTCATAATGCTCCGGTAATTCAATTTGGTGTATTGTGCATTAGGCCTTGTTTAGAAAAGAAAGGAATACAGGCTATTAGTGACAAAGAGTAACATGAAGACAGGAGGGGGTGAAATGTTCCTGCCATTTAAAAGGATTCCCTGCGTGATTTACACCATGAGGACTTGACAAAAGACTGTTGAGGCCATATCTCATTACTATGATCCCCTTTATATGAAATATAGTAACAAGCTGAAGTCTGTGAAGACACTTAGGACATTTTTAGATCCAATAAGGACATTAGGCCTTTAAAGTGACCTTGGTCGAACCTATACAACCACTGTAGAATAGTATTCATGCAGACTGGTGTAATTAATATTCGTACTTGTAGAACATCTTACTGAGCCGTCTGTCATTCTTGGAAGTTATCCAAAGAGACATCTTTAGTGTAAATTAACACATTGGGCGAGGAGACTATCGTTTAAACTGGAGATTAAGTTTTATGGTTATGTTCTTTAATACTGAAGACACATGGTCGTCTAGGGTGATGCTGGACTAATGTGAATCCAGACACTCTTCTAATAGGGGGCCATTACAACCACACCGCAAGGACTATTCATTTTTTATGAGAGGGGTAGATCTGTTGGCGCCTTATATCAAGGCCAGTCACCTATACTGGTTACATCTGGAAACCGTGTTCATGCAGGATTCAGTACAGGGTGCAAGTTTAAACCATGGTTTTTGGGAGATGATAGATCATGAAGTGGAGTTTCGGGATTTGCAGGGATTCTTGAGTAGATTTAGTCAAGTACTGTACTTAATTACAGTACAAAATATTGTCAACTTTGGATTGAGATGCAAATATACTTTTTACTCCACTACTGTACATGTATTTAACAGCTTTAGTTAGTAAGGCTACTTTACAGATTACAATTTCACATAGGATGATCTTAATATGAGGCACTGTTAGCCTACAGATTTAACTACCAACCAGAAGATAAAATAATTATTAGCTCCACTTCAACTATAACAGCGAAATGCTACTCACATCACACATCAGTAATTATAATCTAATAATATATTGTATATTTTAACACTCACATTAACTATTTCCCTGCACTATGAGAACTTTACTTAAAGTTAATTTTGCTAATAGTATTTACTTGTATTTAGATTACATTTTCAGGACGTTTGCTTGTAATTAAGTAGGCCTATTTCTATAGTGCAGTGTTGCTGCTTTTATGTAGCTAAAGGATGTCAATACCAGTGCAGAATAGTGACTATAAGGATTTCTCATTCTCCCATCTGTGGTTGTCACCCCTCCTTAATGTATAGGATTCTCTACTAAATCTTACACTAAATAACATAGCCTAAATCATGGAGCTCTGCAGCAAACATTACATTTATCTGAGAGAGGGGGTTGTTGCTATGGAATAGTTGGGCTCGCAAGTCTCTTGGGCAGGAAAGTTCAGGTAAGGTTGAATGTAAATGATGGGGACCTTATTTGTGGCATGCACCGATATTAGGACTTGTAATGACTTCACGTAATAATGATGTAAGATTATTCAGGATCCTCATCACAGGCACTGCTGTTGCTCCACTCCTATCGCCCATATCCTACTACAGCAGGCAGGTCGTCCTCAGCGGGGGGGCACCTGCTGTCCCGCTCCGCGCTGCAGTGGCTGTGAGATGAGAGGAGCAGTACATGATTCGTGCACAGCTGGAAAGAAAGGCAGACCTGTAACACCTGTACGCACTTTTAGTATTACAACGTTACACATCGCACGCACGAGAGACGCAACACGCGCATTACCTTCCATCAGGGAGATCCAGAAATGATGCCCCGTCTGCCGGGCGGCGACAGGACAACGTGCGGGACCACCAGCACCTTTTTGTCGGCATGTCTGGTCTCCGCTTGCCATGCCCTCCGGAACTGCGGGGAGGTCCAGTGCGGCGATGGCCACCAGTGCTGTCCGCCCATCGTCACCCTGAACGGCAGTGCCAGCACCACAGTGCGCTGCTGCAAGCTCCCCATCCACATATTCTTCGACAACGTAGGCTGGTTTACGCGGAAGCTGTCGGGCATCCTGATCCTGTTACTGCTTTTTGCCATGGGCTACTTCATCCAGCGGATCATCTGCCCGCGGCCCCGACGGAACCCGCACAATGACCGCAGCGAGGAGCCCTCCCTCTTTCACGGCCACGCATCGGCGTCCCAGGACTCCCTGCTGGACCGGTACCCCGAGTACAGCCTCAGGGAATTCGCCTCTCCGAACCTGCCAGCATACGACGAAGTAAAATATTTGCCCACGTATGAGGAAAGCATGCAGGAGATGCACAGAGACCGGTCCGATGATAACTTGCTGTCGGAAAACGAGAGCGGCGGTCAGGGCAGGGTGAGAGCCGCGGGACCGAGAGCCGGAGACCAGAGACTGGATGTCCTGGAGGTGTCAGGACCGCAACACAGCCCAAGGACATCTCGGAACTCTGTCTGAGATTGGACAAAGCTACGGAGACAATATAGCATTCTTATTTTAATATAATCAGGGTAATTATCTTGCGGAGATATAAACTCAAGTGCAATTCTAATCCTGAATGTTAAGAATAAAAGAGGAGGCTGAGAAAATGTACGTGTTTTGTAAGATTATGGAGGATTACTCGCCTTTTGTATGCAAATGACCGCTTGGAGATTATGAAGAAAGCGAAGGCGGCTGAAATTGACGCTCTTTGTGAGAGGGACAGCTAATTTGGCTCCGGTACAATCGCATTAAGTTTTACTTCAGCACCTCAATCTTAAGTGGCACCGTGAGACAGTTTTTCTTCTGTCAAATTCTCGTCCTTTCTTAGTCTTGATGCTAAATATTCTGCTGGACCTGAAAGACCTGCTTTTCTTTTATTAAGTCTTTATTAAATTTGCATCCAAAAGGAAGAATATTTAGTTGTTTTTCCCTCAGTAACCTGAAATATGGTCCGAAAGAGGGATGAAGGGATGAATATCAATTTTAATACTTTCTGCAGCACCATTTTTCATCAGCCAGCTTTAGAGCCAGTTCATTTATATATTATCAGCATGGAAGCAATATTTTGTTCAAAATGACTCACACACACATGCACATATAGCCTACACACTTCAGTGGGGGGCTGACAGATGAGCATTTTATCTAAGACCTGAGCCATGTCTCATATGTCTACTGCAAAAGCTGAAGCCACAGCAGACAAGTGCAATTTACAAAAAAAAAAAAAAAAAGCTCTGATCCTGGGAGCCTTACTGCCAGAGGCTACATGTAGGCCTGTCAGCGTCTGCTAGGTTCTGAATTCTGTAAAAACAATGGCAATATTACAGCTGCCATACTGATATGGCGTAAGCAAAGACACAAAGTTGTGTTTGATGATAGCATGTCATGCCAGATCACAACTGCTGCCTCAAGCAGAACTAACACTGTACAGCTCCAACCAAGCACATGAGACAAAAGACAAAGGGACATCTACAGGAAACAGGGGTGACACAGAGACAGGAGGCAGTCTTTCTTTGTTCTGGCAGAGTGGTCTGAGAATATCTTCAGATCGACTTGTATGTTGACCTCAAGTGTGTAACTGTCCCCTGCTAATTTGCATATCTGACTAATGAGACAGGTAGTGTCTTTTTTTCCGAAAACCAAGCTAACACCACACACACTTCATTACATCAGGCTTAATGGCTTGTTTACCTGGATTAAAGCTAAACATGTATTTGCCATTAACTGTCCATTAAAATGCCTAATTATGTTATAATATTGAAAAAGCTCATTTGTCAGTGTCACTTTGCTTTGACATTATCCAGGCGTGTGGTAAACAGTCACACTTGCCATATCATATCTCCAGCCCAGACTTGAAGTAATGTGAGCACATCATTAGTCCCAGGGCAAAAGAGAAGACAAGTACATTTCAAAGAGAATTTTGTTATTGCCAAGCTTTTTCACAATTAAGTGATTTATCATTGGTTTACAAAATTCCATAGAAAAGTGAAAAATGTCCAGCATGAGTTCCCAGTCTTCAAATTGCTTGTTTTGTCTGACCAACAGTCAAAAACACCATCATAGAATGCTCAGAAAACTCGCAAATATCCACATTTAAGAGACTGGAAGAAATTGCTTTTTTTTAAACAATTTTGTTTAAAAAATACTTTAAGGATAAATGGTCTACATCAATTATATAAAAATTGCCAATTCATTTTCTCTAACCTCCATTCATCAAACAAATATATCTACCCACAGCAAACAAATACAGAAATGTATGCACCCAGTGACCCTCACCTAATTGAATCAACTCAAATATCTGCCATCAGAAAGACTAACGCATTATATTAAAGCACTCTAATTCACCACAATAAGTACAACAATTCTGTCAGGTATAGCTATTAAAAAAATGGAAGAAGTTGCTGCTGAAGCATCTGTATCTGCTAACTTAGACTTCACAATTAGAGACCTTGAGCTCCTCTAATGCTCCCGACAATAAAAGTCTGAGAGTGATTGTGGTGGCGTGTGTAATCCAATACTGCCAGACCATGACGGCAGAGCCAATAGTTCACACTGATGGCTTTCCATCTATCAGTTTGCACTTAAAAGCATAACATCCATGTTAAAAACCCACTGATGGTACTGCTGAGATGGAGTATGTGACCCTAAGATTCATGAAGCCGTATAAAATGTTGTGTTTCACTCTGTCCTTTATAGTCATTGCAGTTCATTGTGAACCCGCTCCTACAGTATATCTAAGCTGTAACAGTGGGTTTAGGAGCACACTGGGCATAATCAGTCACCTACAGTTCCCAGCATGAAACTTGAATAGAACAGATAACATACAGCTGGGACATCCCTTGGCAGGGAGAGGACAGTGATATAGTTGATTTTCTTTTCATAAAATCCACATTATAAATCCGAACATATACCTTACTGTATGTGTGCGCACACACACACACACACACGCACACAAACACACACACGCACACATGCGCATGCACACACACACAAGCAACTGTAGAATCTGTGCCAGATCCTGTTCTATGACTCACTGGACCAAATAATGGATCAACTATAAAGGTCAAATCAATGAGCAGTATCCTCCTTAAATAAATAAATAAATTCTACATTATATCTTGGAAGTGTATAGGGCGCCGCATTGTTTGGCCATCAATCTAATATACGAGAACTTGCAAGTCATTGAATATGGAAATAAAGCTCTGCGGTTTAATACAAGTACAGTTTCTGTTTGGTATTTTGTGCTGTGTAGTTTCAAAAGTATGAAATACTTGCATAGTCTGTTTATTGTTCAGTAGCTACCACTGCGAATCCAAAGCCTAAAGATTGGCAGTCTAAACGTGACGTTTCTATTCTTAATCTACAGACGAGGATCAAAATGCCTAATGTAAAGTGAAGAATCAGGTAAGAATACACAACATAGGATTAATAAATAAATCATTTTCATTATCAAAATGCAAAAAGTCCTCGTCGCATTACTGAGATTGGGTACAGTGTGCATCGTATATTGAAAGAGGAAGTATGAATACAACACATAATTCATTTCTATTCTACTTTTCAATGTGTGGCCTCTCTCAGTGGTAATGCATGTGAAACCTGACTCCTCGCTGATAAGTCTTTTCATAGATTAGTGGCGTTTGGTCTGGATGACTATGGTGTATCACAGTGAGTAGGCTTAGAGAGAAAGCAGATGCAGGGAGTAAAATATGAGAAAGACAGTGAGTCAGAGAGAGAAGCAGCTAATAGTGCACGGTGCTGAGAAAAAAAAAGGCAACGGCAAGAGAGAATGAACCCGTTGATAGGTTTTCCTACATCTACCGTTTTCTCTTATGTTTCATCTGTGGCCACTCACAGTATTAGGGATAATGCGGATCAATTTCTACAGTTATCTGTCCACATCATCGTTATATGGTCTAGTAGTGTTTTTCAGAGAGCCCTGAGACAGATCTTCTACCTCATTCGTCCCTCCTGGGCCACTATATGAGATGGATAGGCTATAATGGTTCGCTGATGTACTGGTCTTCTGCCAACCAGGGGGTGGAACTGCATGGCAAGAAGTTGGTTTCACACCTCAGCAGAAAAGGAAATAAAAAAATGACTCAAAGAGAAGCACGTACTGTAGATATATTGGACTCTAAAACACATGCACCCAATACCTCCTGGGTGCATGTGCAAAGCTTAAAAAAACATGTCAAAGATACTCTATGACCTTTGTTTAAAACCAGTGAAGCATCAAGATATTAAAGGAATACAAACAAATAGAGAAAGCAAAGTGAAAGATATTTTTGGCTCAATATATACAGTTTACCATCAGTTTTATTTACTGACATTCTTTTTAAGTGTTTACAGAAGGCAAAGAGTTTGAATATATACACTGTAAAAATATCTATCCATATAAAAACACAAAGTCATGTGTCACAAAAATCAGAGTAGTACATTTGTGCATGACTGAGTATTTCAAGTTGATTTTGACAAATGGAAGAAGATAACAATCCACTTTAAACTTGACACACTGAAATCACTGAGAAGCCGATATGACAGAAAGGCCATTATGGTGTTGTTGTTGAGAAATACAGATACTTTTATCCAAAGTCAAATCATCCACCCACAGTAACAGAATGACAGTTTTGTGCAAATGTTTTCCATTTCACAGCATATGCTACAATACTGTCGTGTCAGAGTCAAAGTCAAGTGTCATATTCTTCATGGCCGACTAATCTTCACATCTCCAAATGTTCCCATTTGTTTTTACTTGAAGTTAATGTACTTGTAACTAATGGTAGCCATTATGCCTCAAGTACAGACAATTTGTGTTACTCTGAGGGCGAGCCAAACCACTTAATATTCACCAAATGTCAAAAACACATGGGAATCAACTCATCGGCAAAGCGGATGCTTCAGAGAACATTAACATCGCGAGGCCACGCTGTTCCTCAAAGAGGTGTAAGCAGCTTTCTCTCTCTCTTTAGACAACTCCATCTCAATCTTCGCCTGGATTTTCTCCCAGTCCACCTCAACCTGGCAGAGAGACAGAAAGACAAGATGAGATGTAATTAGATAAGATACTGTATTTTGCTTTGATCGGTATGGGATTGACAAAGCAAAGCAGCTGAATTAGTCACATTTCATGATAAGGCCGGGATCACACTGGATACCTGAAACGTGTGGTGTGTTTTAATCATAAAATAAAATGGAAAATCCGTTTTATTTGTATGGTTAATACTTTTCCCCTTCTGATCCTGTTTAGAGTGAGGTTTTTTTAAGTAAGCAACACCCCACTAAAGCTCCTCCAAGATTAAACAGCTCCGGCAGTAGACAGCAACAACTTCTAGGCTTTCCTCCATTTTTGGTTTAGTTCCGCAGGCTCTTCCGATTGGACAGCAGAGAAAAAGCTGAAGTGACATTGAGTGTTTATCCCCTCAGAGTTTTGCAACTGAAGGCACTCACGAGTGTATAAGCAGAGCGTAGGGAAACGATTAGAACAAGACACCCTCCACTGCTAAAAAGGCTTCCAGTGTAATTGTCCCCCAAATCAATTAATGCAGTGCAGTGCTGTCCTGACTTACCCCTTCAGCGTACTGCAGGAATCTCTTATTGGTCTCCTTCCTGCCAAATGTCTGTAGGAATTTCCCTCTATAGGCCAGCACAGTGTCCACATGAGTCTTGTGTTTGACTGCCAGCTCCAGTGCCCTGGATACAAGATGACAAGATGCAGATACACAACCATCCTGTATGTACAAACATGCTTCCCCCTAACTCTCACTTCAACCTCATTTTGAGTGAGAGCCTTATGAGGCTGAGGAAAAGCATCCTCCAAAATGACTTATACTGTCTCTCTCCTTCCAGCTGTACATTTGTACACACTTTCACACAAACACTGAGTTGTACCTCTCCCAGTTGAAAAGGTCAATGCTGACTCGTATGGCCTGGTAGATGAGACCAGCTTGTAACAGTGTGGCCTCAGCCTCCTGGACCTGACCACTGAACATCAGCATGTGGGCCAAAGACGACTCCTTAGATGGCTGCTCCTTTATGAAGTTGATGTACTGCACCCTAGGTAACTGAAAGAAGAGAGGGAGAGGATTGTGAATATTACTTTTTAATTGGTCTCGTTGACTAACTTCTGTCAAAATCATTGTGTGTGTGTGTACTTAGATTTGACTATAAATTCAATTGAATTAGCCCTTAACTAATGCCCTTACCTCTCCAATGGCAGCATAGGCCATCTCGGCCGTGGTCAGCTCCCTGTTTGCCATTGCCATACCAGCAAGACATGCCCACAAAGATTGGTCCTGTAGATGTGGGGAGCAGAGGCAGTGAGCATCTTTAATTTACAATATCTCACCATCTGACACGATGACCTGGACAGTCAGTCAAGCTATCTTTGAAGGACTCTAAATATCATCTAAACAATTTCATTTAAAATGCAAAGTCAGTTCAAGCTAGCAGTGATTAAGGATATATAACAAAGGATAATGGAGATGGCTGATTCAAAATAGTTGTGTGTGTGTGTGTGTGTGTGTGTGTGTGTGTGTGCGTGTGCGTGTGTGTGTGTGTGTGTGTGTGTGTGCGCGCACAGGGATAGGATATGATGGTTTCTTTACATCCTGCTCATATCCTGCAAGGCCTCATTGTAGTCATGCTCCAAGCCATTAGGAAAACATGCATGACAAACACAAAAACAAACACAAGATCCATACACAAGATCAATGCATTTAAACAAATGTGTCACCCCTTTATTCTGTGCAGCTGCATTCATTAAAATGAAGCCTTAACCACCAATTGGCCAACAGTTGAGCAAACTTACACTGGAGTCACCACTCTGTAATTCCCCCTTAAATCAATCACGACAAGACAAACCGCTCTAATAGGAAACCACTGCTGGAAAATCTTCCTTTGGTGTGTCTGTATCATAGTAAGATTATGAATGTCACACTCTTGTATGTTATGTATGCCTGTTTGTGTAATGGCTCTAATCTATTATATGTGTCAACTCCTATCAGGTCAGGGCTTACTGACAACGACTGTGATTCTGGGAAAAGCCGTGATGCCACCAAACTCTTACCAGAAGTCGAGGGGGGAGGTTCGAGAAAAAGAGCTCTTAAAACCACTGCCTCTCTCTCCGTCCCTTCTGTCCCACCCTCCTCTTGCTACTAGCTGTCCACTTCTCCAGGGTTGTGGTTATTGCATCATCGCCCAAGCAAAGACACAGTCCCAACACTGCATTCAGCGTATGTGTGTGTGTGTACATGCATGTGGAGAGTTTACACGTGCATATAGTGCAGTGTGTATTTATGAGTGAGGTCTACGGGGGCTAAATCCGGTAAATGGTGTCACCAGGCTAATTGAAGGCTAATTAAAGCCTGCTGGTCTGGTCCCATAAACCTGTTTACTACCTTCTCATTTCAGACTCTGTCTTGCTCTCTTTCGTAAATACATACATACATGCGTGCATGTGTGCGTGCGACAAACACCACAGGAAACCTGGACTGTGCCAGAGCCCTAGACTGCGGGATGTGTCACACTATGTTTTTGGTCTAAACACAAATGGAAAAGAGAAGAAATGTTATGCTAAGAAATAATGCACAGTGTGATTTTGTTTGGGTATCTAACATGTAAAGAAATGGCTATACACTATATACACTAAGACCTAAGACACTAAGAACATTTCTTCACTGGCACAATTAGTACATATTAACAGAGATATGCTGGTATCTTACCTTGGCGAAGCGGCAGAGGCGCAGTGCATCCTCCCAGCGGGCAGAGGTGCTGTATTCGTGCAGGAGGGCTGGGTACGGAGGCACACAGCTGTACACCAGTGAACCGTCCCCTTGGCGTAACGTCACCTTGGTGCCAACATAGCTCAGAATATGGGGTGCATGGCTGAACTCACTTTGAAGGGGACAAACGCACACACACACACACACACACACTCACATCAGAGTTAGAACAAAACATTAAACCACATCCTCAGAGATTATCTGTCACAGAAAAGCCAGCAAGGAAAGCTTTCAGTGTTTGCCAGTTAGCAAGTATTGATAGTGGCTGTGTGAAAACGTATGACTGCTCATCTGGGAAAAAAGGCTGACTCTTCAATCACATATATATAAGGCAAGGGTAATGCTATATGTCATACCTAAGTTAACATTTTAACATGTGGTGGAGGATAATGGATTGTGCTAATTAAGAATACAAAAATCTACTTATTGACCATGCAGTTTTTTCCAGTTTGCATATGTGTGCATGTCAGAATTTCTAATACAAAGAGCAATTTGTGGCAGCCCATCACATTTGCAATTTAGCTGAACTGATGATATGCCACTTGGTGTTCCCCATATGCACATTGCATAAAAACTAACTTTTAATGACTTCCATGATCAAATCTAGCTGCTGGAGCACCAAAACAGTAAAAGCAAAAACAAAGAAAAACCAAACTGAAAAATAGAAACTCAAACTGAGATTGTGTGAACATAAGCAACCTACAATTGTACAACTTGATCCTATTAAGAGCAAATGTATGTCTGGAAAAAGTATGATTCAGCATTGGAAGTGTAAAAATGAACAACAGCAAGCCATAAACCACTGTGAGAGGCAAAACATAAAGCACAAATAAAAACAAAACTGTGCGACCAAATGTTCAGATTACTGTAGCAGAGACAAAAGTATAGCCTGTAAAGACAGTGCAGGCACTCTGCCTTAGCACCTCCTGTACTGTCTGAAGCTCCTCCTGTACTGGGCAGGAAGCATTGTACAGTCTGACAGCTGCTGGCAAAAAAAGTGCCTAAAGGGCTGTGTTGTGCCCTGGAGAGTGCTTCTATCTCTCTTCTTGGCTCCTCTTTTTAAATTTTTTAACATTTTTTCCTTTCTTGTGAACAGTGTTAGCCGTTTATGATAAAATGCCAGTATATAAGTGAAAGGAAAGGACTGCACATGTCTACCTGCCATCTTTTATGTACAGTGTTTTTGGCAGCAGCTCCTTGTCAGTGAAGACAGCACTCGGGTAGTACCACACTGTGAACTGGTTGTCTTGGATTCCACACAGGATGTTAGCAGTATCATTCCATGCCATACTGTGAACCATGCTACCTACAGGACACACAGGAGCACACACACACAACAATCATGTTCATCCAATGTTAGCTACACTTGTGTGTAAAGCCAAAGAGAGTCACTACACATCTTCCCAAGTGAGTTCCCTACTTCCTCCCTATCTCACCAATTTTGCAGATTTTTGGTTCTCGCCCCAGATGACGCACAGAGGTCAAGTAAAGATCACGGTTCTTGTCTATCAGGGCAATCTTCCTTTCAGTGGATGGGCCACACTGGTCCAGAGCTATCTCCACCACCTCCAGCTACATATGAATAATGACACACACACAAGCACAAAGGTAAGAGGGAACAGTTGAGTGAATGATGGAGGGATGACAAAAGATCAGGAAAAGAAAGGAAAAGGGAGAGAGCGGTTTGTACCGTGACCCAACAGAATTTTCTGCCAAGTGTGTGTGGGTCATATGAGGGAGATAGAGAGACATTGAGTGTGTGTCTGAACTTGTGTGTGAGCGAACGTGTGTGTGTGTGTGTGTTTTTGGCCACAGCCAGCTGGCTTCGGTGCAGCGTCTTGGAGCTGTGGACTACTGGCAGACAAAACCATGCTGACAAACAGTAACTACTGTTACCTCCACTTCTTTTCCTTCTCATCTAATTCTTTCCTTCTTTTTGTCTCTTTCCCTCTTAGTTTGACTCCAAAGCCCTTCCCCCATTCTCTTCCTGTGTCTTTATTGTCTCTCTCCCTTCTGGATATGGGTTAGTATATTCTTTAGGGCAGACGTTCACTCTGAAAAGACTGTTCCCCCTTAGTCTATTTAGTTGAAATGTGGCCTGTTGAATAAGCATGGCAAAACAATTAGCCACTACCTTTAGCTAAAGCTTAAAGGTAACAGGCAAAATGTCAGCATCCTCATCAGAGGATTTATGTAGAAGACAAGTAAAATAAGGAGCAGCATCAATCTTATAGTGCAGGCAGGTTCTAGCTAGCTCAAGTATTATAGTGTACACATTTAGGGAAAAATGCTATTGTTGGCTATAGCAAATACAAAAGGTCCACAATTTTGAGGAGGTCGTATGGCCTGACACCACCACAGATATTGGATTAAAAAAAAGAAGCCAATTTTGGTGCAAAATTATGTTTGTTAGTAACTAGTTTAGTGTGTGTTGCAGTCACTGTTTCTATGGTGAAAAGTATCAAGAGCTCTGATGCCACCTTATCAATTTACACATTTATTACATTCTTCACAAACGACCAGCTGACATTTACTTTGTTGAATCTGATTGTTAAACATCTTTCACCCAACTATGTACAAATATATAATACATACTGTATTGAAAATATAATTTGAAATAATTAGCTTTCTCCACAATAATGAGTCCATGTGATAAATGCCTGGGCTATGTGTAATAGTGTAACTAATCTCGCTTTGCCAGACCCTCCTCCACAGCGCTGCGGAGGAGGGTCTGGCTAGTCCATACAGCATTCCGGGATGGGAGAAAAACATGCTCTGGTTTATTTGACATGTCTTTAAACCAATCACAATCGTCTTGGGCAGCGTACAGAGCAACGGTGCCGCTGCAAAATAGCCTCAGAAAGGAACTTGTTTTGGTGAAACGTGTACGTTCAAAGGTTGTTTTAGTCGTGCGACAGAAAACTCAGATTGGACAGATAGTCTCGCTAGCCGTCTGGATTTAACCTGCAGAGATCTGAAAAGCAGTTAACCATAGTCATCATAAATCCACCAGAGTTTAGAACGCCAACACAAAGAAAGTGGTAGGTTATGGACATCTGGCCAAAAAAAAAGGGCCAGCGAAATTTCTGGCAGCACCTGAACAATCATGGTGGTGGAACGTCATCGATATAGACTACAGCGTAACTAACCAAATGAGTCTTCACTGTGCATGACGAAATATTATACTAACACTCAGGCAGCTTGTGATAATTTCATATTGTTATAAACGCATAATTAAACACAATACACTAGCACATTCGGACCAGTCACCATGACTATTTTAACAACAGTAACATGACCAGCTGATCCCAGCACTGTGCCGTAGAACTGATCTAAGTAGCAGTGAATGTTGTAGCAGAAAGTCTATATTACAGCATGAAACTGGTCAGACATATGCTATAATGTAGGTGATGCCGAACAGCACATCAATCTACACAATGCAACACTTTCACACTTCCGATGTAGACAGGAAGTAATAAGACAAAACAATGGGATCGGAGCACTTCCTTGTTGATGAAACACTTATATATAATAAATATACGGGCAAAGGATTACCCACCTTGTGAGTCAAAGGCTTGCCATCGCTGAGGGCTTTCCCGGTCAGGCCGTCAAAGAGAAGGATGACTGGTGAGGAGAGGGTCAAGAGAACAAGCTTTTGTAAAAGCACAGTCCATCTTATTCATATACTGTAATGTTAGTGGTGACAGCAGCCACCTCACCTTTTTCATCACTCTTGTCTCGGATGGCGATGGTGTCGTTACTAACTGAGACACCCTGGGCATTTAGGATGTCAGCTCTCATACCCGGGAACTTGGGGGAGGATATCAATCGACCCTCGTATGAAAATATATACAACCCTGCTCCATCCACTAGCAGAAAATGTCTAGGTGGGGGAGACAGCAGAATACAGTAGATAAGAGCGGAATAAGTGTAATGTGTGTGTGTGTGTGTGTGTGTGTGTGTGTGTGTGTGTATATATATATATATGATTTTTTGCAGGTGGGATGGCATGGAGAGGGAAGAAGGGGAACAAGTAAGGATATATGATAGATGTTAAAGAGTCTTAAAGAGTCAGTTAATCAACTGACACAAGCAGATCATTTAGACATGTCATGCACATTAACACAGCATTGACTTACCCGGCAAGACTCATCCAACTCAACTGTGATTTCAGAATGCCCAGTAATCTATTTAACAAGAGCTACTCCATACTAATTCAATTTCCTCCAGTGGTTTCACTCTCAGTCTTATTGTATGACAGGGCTGGCTAATCTAGAGTACAGACCCTGTGCTGGATGGAGCAATGAAGCATTAGAGAAGCTGATAGACAATCCAACAGCCTGTTCTCCCTCTTGTTGCACTGCTCCTGGAATAGAGAGACTCACTTTTCTGCTTGCAGGATGAGGCTCACTGTTCCCTCCTTCAGGTCAAAGATGAGGGGAGTGTTCCAATTTCTTGAGCTGGCACAAACACAAACAGCAAAATCTGTGAAAACGCAGCCATCTAATAACAAAGTGCTAAATCTGACATAAGTGCAGAGGTGAGAAGACCAACACAAGAATGGCAAAGAGTCATGAAAAAAAAATGTCAATGAAATTAGAGATAAATATACAGAAAGAGCATGAAGAGCGCAGTGATAGAAACATACTGACACAAATGATAATTAAAGAAAT
Source organism: Sander lucioperca (assembly GCF_008315115.2). NCBI lineage: Eukaryota > Metazoa > Chordata > Actinopteri > Perciformes > Percidae > Sander > Sander lucioperca. The sequence goes on from NC_050177.1 coordinate 12,340,099, forward strand.
AGAGTTGAACAAAAAAATGCCCGGACACAGACTTTGAATAGATTTTAAACAGTCCTCCTGTCATTTGTAAAAAGTGCAGAGGCAGTCTGTGTTCTTAATCCTGCTAAGTGCATGATATGTAAAAGTAAAAAAATGAAGGTACATGATGAACCTACCCTTTTTTAAACTTACACAGAGGTCATCTGATAACATTAACCTAGTAAGAATCAGCATTTTAGTAAGAGACAGTTGTAGATCATTCTTTGACCAAATTTTAGGTGCAACTTTCAGAGGCTTATCTAGCTACACAACATGGACTCTCAGTATATTTCAGTTGGATCTGAAGATTATCCTCAGGATTTGGCCAATAGATGTAAAAGATGAGCATGTAAATGAGACAAGATGAGAATGTTCAGTCCAGTGTGAATAGGGGACCACAGGAGACAAGCAAAGAAGGAGTGGGCTACTGACTTGTAGACATAGCACTGGAGGGAAGTGGCAACCACTAGGTGACCGTATGCCAGAGAGGTTTTGATGACTCTATCTCGAAACTCCAGTGCGTCCACTGCATCGTTCATCACATTCCTCACCTGAGAAAAAACAGGAAATGAGAGGAGGGTTGAGTTCAGTAAAAAAAAAAAAAAAAAAACAAGAGTAGAGATGAATAAATCTCTCAGAACTGACTGAACGGGAATAAACTTTAAACTACTGAACAAACACTTTACATTTAAAGACTCAAACAACAAAAGGGAGACACTGGCTTCACCAACAGAGGGGTGAACACAGTCACGTACGCATTAGACTGTATTATTTCTTATTATATACTGGAAACAGTCTCCAGTATGTCCAAGTATATGTAGGGCAACTGTGGTCGGAGAAAGCAGTTTTTACTGTTTCAAGTGTGTGTGTGCGGTGGTTTCTACTCCTTTTTTCACCTGCATAGATAAATACTTCCCTTCAGCTCTCTCTGTGAATGAATGAAAAGGCCTTTTCCAGCACCAGGTGAAAGGTGGGGTTATTTTTACAGCTTTACAAATCTTCCTCATCTGCTCCCTCCAGCACGCCAAATTTACATGCAACACAACCAGGAATAAAAAACATTTGACCGCAAGGTGGTAAATTTAGCTGGCTGATTCACAAACCACTGGCAGATGTGCACTTTTAAAAAGGACTGTGAGGAGGAGAGGGGGAGGAGGGAGACAGAAAAGTGCCTGCAAGGCTGAAAATAAATGGCTGATGACCCGACTTTGTTTGGTTTACACAAACTGCACTCGGTGAAGATGTCTATGGCAAATGAGTGCATGTGTGTTGGCACGCATGCATGTGCGTGACCAGACGTTTCTGTAGGTGTGCGTGTGTATCCCTGTCTGAAAGTATACAAGTGTGTATGTATATGTACATTTGGGTGTGTTAACCACATGTAAACGCTACCTTGTGGTTAGCATGACTTTAAACAGTAGAGACTGGGGGAGCGAGAGAGGCAGCTAGACAGGCTTCTGATTGTCATCGCATGGGCCGCACACTGGCACACTGGGAGGGTCCTACTGTACTGAAGCATTAGCTCCTCTGCATAGCATATTCACTCCCCTCTTGACGGTCTGCCCATGCCATTACAGTACTTTTCGATTCTCTTGCTATGCTGACATATAGTAACATCCATTATCTTTCCTCACAGACACACTGATTTTCAGTAATATTTGTTTGAAAACCCTTAAAGACACCTTTAATGTGTAAAACCATGACTTGTATGACGGACCAGGAATCAAGATGGGCTTCCAGCGTGATTCTTTAAGCATATAACTGCGCGGTTTGTTTCGCTGAGATTTACTAATAATGTATTTCTGTTCTTTCTGTTTCTGTTATTGCTTTGTATATTATCAGTCTTGTATCACTCCTTGTTTCATCAAATAAACTAAAACTTCACAATGACAGTCAATAAGTCACTGGGTTCGGAGACAAGACTTAATTGACTTTCTCTAAGGTTAAAGCATAAACGTGAATGTGTGTGTGGCTCTCTTTCTACCTGCATGGTTCTCCTCTTGGTAAGGGTGATCACAAAGTTCTTCCATTCCCAATGCTGCTCCACCACATGGGCAAAGATGACATGCCCGTTGCCGCAGGCCCCAGCCAGCTGGGTGCCGTCTGCAGACCAGGCCAAGCTGAACACACTGCCTGTGTTGGGCTTCTCCAACGCATAGGACCACTGGAGGGAGGGGCAAGGGAAAGAGATGGGCGATAGAGAACAATATATGGTTAATGGCTACAGATATTTATCTACAATCTTAAACAATTACCTGCGGGGCAGCTTAGGAACTAGAAACATTGAGAAGTTAGAGAAGAGAAGCTGTGAGAGTCAGGATTTGTGTATGAGTGAGTGCGTATGCACATAATGTAAACTCTGCTAGAAAGACAGGGGCCCAGTCAGTCAGTCATTGAGCTGTGATGAACTGTGAGACACTAAAGTAGCGCTCGGCCCTGCCAAGTCCAGCACTCGCGCTCGTAAACATACGCTCTGCTATCCTCATCTATTACATACAAGGGGGGGGGGGGGGGGGGTGTATATACGAGCCCACAAACTGAAGCCAAAAACTGATTAACAAGACCTCTCCCTTCTTTTTATAAGAAAAGTTTTAAAAAGAGGTAGAGCTTAGTGGGGACAGGGACTAACAGACACAAAGTAATAGAAAGAGGAGCATTTTGTCCTCCATGTCTGCTGTGCTGCATCAGCCAGACTCTGCACAGTTGATGACAGTCAGTGATGGTGAAAGACACAACCGAGAAATATGCATCCCTTTACAGTATCTAAGACAAGAACACCTCTCACATTTTTTTTTCTCTTTTTCCCTTTTCTCTATCCCTTTATATTTTTTTCTGTTTCCAGTACTTTTTCCATCTCTCCACTGCCTTTCCGCACTCCTGTCCCTCAAGTCTTCTGTGGAGTATTACTACAAAAATAAAAACACAAGTCAGTGCAGACAGTCTGGATCCACCAGCAGTTAAGCGGTTTTCTGATTAGCAGAGTAAGGTACACTAAATAAGTTTCTATCTCCTCCAACTATCATCTGTTGTGGTCCACTGTGCACTACTGCAATCTTTCTGTTATAACTACTGCCGACTGTCTCACCAAATACCCCCACCCACCACCACCACTGTCAACCTTTCTCATCCTATCCCGGCCCTCTGACCTCACTCATGCCTTAAACGCAAGTGGCTGACTGATCTGAGTCAGCTGTGATCTTTCATACAAATACATGCATTCACATAGTAAACTGCTTACGAAGGGAGAAAAGTGCTAATGTTAGCCTAGCGCTGCCTGCAATGGAGACAAGTGTGGTGCAGCAGGCCAAGTGCTGCGGTGAAGTTTGGAGAAAAGGCCTCAGTGTGTCCGCTGCCTCATACACATGCAGCTGCAGGATGTGAGGTGTGGTGTGAGGTAACAGTCAGCAGGCTACAGGTTACAGGCCCGCTGCTTGGATCTCTCTCCCTCTTCCTGATCTGTCTTCCTTACACACACACAGTTCAGCTGGTTTTGGTCAGCACCCTCCCAGCAGTTAATGTCATATCAGGACCCAAAATAGTTGCGGGAAAAAACAAGAGAAAAAACAAGAGCTGTACAGTCACGCGGACAGGAGGCAGTTTGTTAATGTGAAATTAATTGCTATTTACCTTCTTTTCCCTGAATTCTCACTTTGATTTTTGTAGCTCCACACTTCCTTACTTATAAATCCTGAAACAGGAATTAGCCTGCCTTTCTTTAACATATATTCTTTATATGTATTCTTTATATTATTTTTTCTCTTTTCCAAAGCTGAGAGACCTCAGCTATTCTTCAGCTAACATCTTGAGATGGCCCGCTCTGTGTTAAAGCACTCCAGGGGGAAAGGAGAGGATAGGAATGGAGGATAGAGGGATAGATAGATGGAGGGTCAGATATAGAGCTGAATGTATACACCAGACTGTAATGAAGTAGGACATATGATATTGGCTAGAGGAGCACAGCTGGATCCATGCTTACCTAATGCTTTTAACACATTGAGCCATTTGACTCCTTCTAGTGTGTGTGTGTGTGTGTGTGTGTGTGTGTGTGTGTGTGTGTGTGTGTGTGCGTGCATGCATGCGTGTGTTGGAAGCAGGGGTTGTCTTTGTGTGTGTGCAGTACATGCGTGTCTGTGTTTATGTTGTTTGTGCATGTGTGTGTGAGAGAAAGTATAGATGAGATGAAGACGGATTAAAAATAGTAATTGTAAGAAAATAGGATCACACTACATCAGAGTAATTAATGTGTGTGTAGACAGGAAGAAATAAGTGAGTTCACTTTTTTTCCCTTTCATGAGTGTCCAATGTCTGTTTTGAAGGTGTGTGCGTGTGTGTAAAAGAGGTGAAAATCCCCTGGCTTGTCAGAGTTGTCAGCCAATGTCTGTCTATGGGACACAGGGGGATTCCTATGGCTCTCCTGAGATGGAAGGACTGGGCCAACAGAGGAGAAACCTGGGACACGAAAACCTTTTCCAGAGCAGCATACAAAATCCCTGCATCTCTCCTTCTTTGATTCACCTTTCTTTTATTTATTCCCTCTCTCCTTACTGGTGAAGAGTTTAGATGTTCTGCCTAACAAGAAACTGGTCAGGAGAAAAACTGCATCATTTAGTTCTTCAATAAAAAATACAAAGACAAAATAATCATCTTGTAAACATAGGACAAGCACATCCTAGTTACTTTGCTTGGTTTTAGCATGTTGAACTTCTGCTTTATTCCCATCTAACTCTCTGTAACTGATGTTTCAGTGTAGCCAAACACAATTTGTGACTACATTGACACCGTTGATCAAATAACTATTTTATGTTAGCAATATTGTCTTATAGGGGCGGCTGTGGCTCAGGAGGTAGAGTGGGTCGTCCTTTAATCACAAGGTTGGCCTCCTGTCCGCTTGTTAAAGTGTCCTTGAGCAAGATACTAAATCCCAAGTTGCCCCTGATGGGCAGGCCAGCGTCTACATGGCAGCTCAGCTGTATGTATGTGAATGGGTGAATGAGAGGCAAATTGTAAAGCGCTTTGTCCGGTAAGGTATAAAGACGCTATATAAATGCAGTCCACTTACCATTGACAACACCTGTATTGTGTAATCGGCATTCGGCATCTATAATAAGCACATTTCTGCTACATAGTAGTTGACAGCGTCTAAGCAGACGTATGTAATCATTCTGGCAATGCTATTTATTTCTCTTTTACACTACAAAGCCAGACTAGTGTTTTCAGATTTATTTAAAAGGATGTGCGGCTGTGGCCGGGTTGGTCAGTGGGAAGAGCAGGCGCACATATACTGAGAGGTTTATGCCTCGACGCAGAGGACCAGGGTTCGAATCCGACCTGTGATGATTTCCTGCATGTCTTCCCCCTCTCTCTCCCCTTTCTCACCTAGCTGTCCTATCAAATGGAGGATGTGAGGCTGATGGGAAATAGGTGGGGGTGAGAATGGATTATTACGACGATAGGAGAAATGGAGAAGACAGGGAAACGGGAGAGCAGCAGGAGGAGGTGAATTAGTCAGTGGCAGTAGATTTGGCAACTGGCTTTACTGCAGCCAAAAGGGGTGGAACTCTACTGGATACTGAAAACGCTACCAGACAAGGCTGGAAGGTGATTCAAGATTAGTAAGATATTATACAGCAAGACGAAAGAGCAAGCAGACAAGCAGAAAGAGTCTATAAAGGCCAAAATGAAGCTTTAGGAGGGGCTGTGAAAGGTGGGTCTGGGCCTTCATGTAGCTGGAGTCCACTCTCTGGTCACTGAACCCTGTCTATCCATAATGGGCAGCTTTGTGGCCAGAGAAAAGGTGGCAGACATGACGTGTAGTTCTCAGCTGAGCTCTGTGGGAGCGAGGGGGAGACCTCTCAAACGTACAATGAGCTTATACACACAGACTACGTATGTACATATAGCAGCAATGTATGGCTGTGCATGCACGTCTAGGTACACACTACAATTCAGACAGAAACACACACACACACACACACTTATACTTGTGTCAAAGACGTTGCATGAGACCAAGGCTGGTAGTCTAACACGATGATCACTTTGAGCACCAAGCAAAACACCCACACATGCATCCTGTGTGTGTTGACATGTGTGTGTTAATGTGACTCAGACGCACAGACGTTGGTTGCATGTAGGTGACAAACCCTGGAGTGCTGAACTGGTAAAATGACCCTGTGGGATGCAGTAGTACTGCACAGAATAATCTAATAACGCTGCTCTACCATCCTTCACCATATTTGTGTTACTATCCAGATTTTTGGTTTTGTTTCAGGGGCAGACCAAAGTGATGATCCACACAAACACAGACCCTGGCTTGCAGCATGTGGATGTTTTGACACACAACAATAAAATTTGGCATGATCCAACATTAATACTGTAGTGACACCATGATGCCACCTTGATCTACTAATTAAGAAAGCCATAACAAATTTAGCCACCAGATGGCAGGATACAGAAAAATAACAGATTAACCAAAACAGGTCAAATGGCTCCTACAGTATACATATCATTAGTATTGTACAGTAATTGATTTCATACAGTGATTTAATTATACATTTTCTTTATCTTTTATATCAATTGATCCAGATTCAGATTCCCCGGGTACACATCAACAGCCTAAAACCACCTGAGTTACTTTAGAGCCACAACATACTTATTATCCATCAAGTGTATCACCAGTACACCCAACAGGAGATGAAGAAATTCCAGGTCCATCAACTCAACAGCTGCAAACCACCTCAGATATTCATGCACAAACCAACCACAACCCACTCATCCTCCATCCAGTGTGCCACCATATAATATAGAAAATAAAGTATGCCAAGTGATTCATTTTAATTCAGGGTTGTTAAAATGACTGATGACATTGAGGCCATGGCCAGGGGGGTGGTGGGGGTGGTTTGGGGGGGGGCTTCAGTGCAAAATGTTGCTTAGTGTGTGTATGTGTGTGTTGGTGTTGATGTTGATATTGACCAACTGTTCTTGTTTATATGCTGATCTTGTCATTTTTTTATTTTATTTTACATTTATAGTCAATTGTACTGGGCTAAACCTGTATGTACTACTATAATCCTTTTATCTTTTTAGGTGTGACATTGTACAATCTGTCCAAAGACAGCAGATGTAAAATAGCCTTTTGGCTAATTCTGGCACATTTTACATTTTTATATGTATTATTATTGTGCATTGTCCCTTTTAAATAAACCTCAAATAAATTTGCACACACACATAAGCATGCACGCACCCAAAAAACACAGCCAATCTACGAACACCCAGCCTATTTAGAGCCTCTTTAAGGAGAGTGCTTGCCCTCTCCCTCCTCCCTTCCTCCTGCATTTCTCAACATATGTTTACCGTTAAGACTGGCAGGTGTTGCGGGCCTGCCCCTTCTTTCTATTGTTGCCCTGCAGCCTCAGCCAACATGGGGAGGCCTGCAAAAAGGTTATGTAAAAAAAATGTCCTCCTCTCTATATAGGTACAACTAACTCTGCCCTGTTACTTTTTTCACTACCTTTTTTTTTTTTTTTTTTAAATATCACCCCACAATTAAAGTATTCCTCCACTTGTCTATTTATTATGAAATACTCATTCCCTGTAGGCTTGAAAGGTGGCTGCTGAAAGTTGAAAGTTTTGTCCTTTCCACCGAACAGCATTCCAATAATGACATCTTTTCATGGCAGAAAGAAAGTATAAAAAAGTCAAGTCTAAACTCTCTCTAAACTCTATCAAGTTTGTACCTTGCACAGTTGTCACAAGCAACTTTATTCTCCAACTACAAATGGAAGCTGTGTATTTAGACATATTCCGGCCAAAATATGAGTGTTTGGAACATATTGCACATGCAGCTGGATAGCAAAGATGTGAATTTGCTGCTGAAGTGGTATAAGAAGTTTCTGTGGACATTTTCATTGATCATCATTATTAGAATCTATTGTAAGTGACAAGATGCAGACCACAGCCGATATACTCCTCCTTTTACATCCACCTTTAAAAGCTAGAAGGTGTGAGTATATTAAATAGATGAGATTTTTAGTGGAGCACAACTTTAACTTCATCAAACACCCTTATTTTACCTGGTATATAAAATACTGACTGAAACGACACATGCAGAATAAGCAAAACTATCTTGAAAACAAAGCACTGAAAAAGAGAAATACAGAGAGTGAGAGGGGAGCAGGGAAAATACTAGATAAAGTTAAAGGAGAACATGGAAATGTGTATCTATGCCATTAGTTTACCCCTTCCCCCTCTCTCTATCTGCACTACCTGAAACAGTGCTTTGGTCTTCATGGCCCGCTCTGAGTGGAGTGGGGGTGGGCGGGGGTGGAGCTCGGGCCAGGGAAAGGGTTAATGACACATGTCTGGACTAATGGCTCCCAGTGGAGCTATCTGCTGATTCAGCCCCATTACTTCACAAGCATTAAATATGTCTGCCCTGACCGCTCTCTGCTCCGCCCCCCCCCCCAGCCCTAATGCAAGTCAACAACATGCTAATCAGAAAAGGGGGCATGAGAGTTCCAGACTTTTTATGCTTTTCTAGCCCTTCATCTGACACTCCTGTCACACTGAAGTAAGCATCTAGGAAAAACTTGTCCCAGCCATTAGTGTTAATGGGTCAACCTGAGTCTGTGACCCTGCTAAGTAAAAACCTGCATTTTATGCAGCTGCTACACTACTGGGGCCTTGGTATAAAAAGATGAACCCAATGTACTTGTAGCACATATACAGTAATGTATAGAGTACATATAGTAGAATTGACAGTGCACTAAATATTGGCAGTGATCTATATCAAATTCCACACCTCTCAATGTTTTTCAAGTATAAGTCGTTAGATGTTGTTGCATGACATTACAGTACAGACAAATTGATAGTCTATACTGTAATGTCCGCCATTTGGATCTCCTGTGTTGAGACAACATTGTGTCACTTTTTGTTTTTTAAAGATTATTTCTTTGGGCATTTTCGGCCTTTATTTTTACAGGACAGACATGAAAGGGGAGAGAGAGGGGGGAATGACATGCAGCAAAGGGCCGCAGGTCGGAGTCAAGCCTCTATATATGGGCGCCTGCTCTACCAACTGAGCTATCCGGGCGCCCGTGTCAATCACTTTTAATGACATGGAAACTTGACAGTGACCCAGTTTTTGCATGTGACCAACAGTGTGGTATGATCAATGATGGTCAAAATAGAGTTAAACATGTTCAGTGAATGCTATGGAGATGCTGAATGACCCTGCGTTTTTAACGATTAAAGATGCACATATCTGGTATAATGCTAAAACCTTTATTATATTGTATTGCAGACGTAAGTATTGAAATGATATCTTTTCCTAATATCGTTATCCCTATTTTCGACCATCTATATGTGACTGTTCTGTCTGTTTTTTTTAACATGAAATGATCATGTTACTCAAAGTGGTAAAAGAACTGGTTTATCTCATAATTACACAACATAACAGATATTGCCACAAAAAGCCCCCAGATTGTCCAAGCCTATACCGCTGTGTACACTTCGTACATTGGTGAAAGGAGGGCTACCTTCTCTGTTAGTTTATCACTGTGCTAGTGGGCTAGTGGGAGCCAACCTAGTCCCGGGTTAACAGTCTTACATAAGTCAGAACAGATGGCAGACCTCTGCAAAGCCAGCTGGCTTCAGTTTTCCTGTGTGTCTGTTTGCAGGACACGACCTGACAGTGCAGGTACAGAGTGTAACTCCCTGCACATAAACAATGTTTTGTCTGATTGTAATGGACACTAGACATATACGTGCATGTATCTAGCTATAAACAGACATATGATGTGCATGTATGAAAATGCAGACAAAAATCTACTCTTCCATTCCCAAACCAATTACGTAAAATAGGAATGGGTTTGAGAGTGAAACTAAAAACAAAGTCTTTTTTTTTTTTTTTTAGGAGAGTAGGAGGTGGTTTTGGATGAGGGTTCATCAATCTCTCAGCAGATTAGGAGGCCTTGTAAATGTCAGTTTGCAGTGACCCCTCCATGGGGGATGAGGTTCACTATTAGGATAAGGACAAACTGGGCCTATGTCCAGGACTGGTCACCCCTGTATGTGTGGGAACTGCTCTGGCTGAGAACTGGCATGTAAAATGGACTAAGCAATCCGAAATCACCACACCTTTTCTAGAAATGAAGCTGCTATGCACCAAACTACATGTAAATCAATGTGTATGTTTAACTATGCAGTTACAGTTTTACTCGTGTACTACTACTAATCATCTTTATACTGCAATGCCACATTGCTCTGTATTTGATGTCCTATACTGAGAATTCTACATTTCTATTTAAGTAGTCAATATGCAACAATGCTACCAAGACAGTATTCAATGTCATTTATGTAACATGTGTGCACACGCAAGCATAGATAAATAATTTTTCATGAAAGATTGCTAAGGTAAATTATCAAGATGCTCTTTGGGAGGAAAATGAGGCGCATCTAATGCGCTGTGCTTCATAATAAAGCTTAACCCTCTGTATCACATTACATACTATCAAACCGAAAGAGGACTCAGGACATAAAAGAGCTGCTTTCAAATGTTCCACCACACCACATAATCTAAGCTTCTACGATCATCCTGAGATTAACGCACACACGCACACACACACACACACACAGGGCCGATCCAGTTTTGTTAGTTTTTTTTCCCTCTGTCGCACGTGTGTCGCATGCTGGAAGAGTTGAGTGTACAAATAAATAAGAATTCAATACATTCCATCTATGTTATTTTGTCTTAGTTAGGAAAGTGATGTTTAGTTAGGAAAGTCTGGTGCCTTTAGTCTCTTCCACATGGTGGAAGGGAAGTATAAGGTGGAAGGTATACAGCGTATTATTAATTCAACAACGGTATTGGATCGGTATCAGGTATTGACAGATACACAAAGCCCAGGCATCGTATCGGGATTGAAAAAGGTCGGATCGGTGCATCCCACACACACACACACACACACACACACACACACACACACACCTGTATTGGGATGGGAGATGACCTTTGATGCACTACCTCAGGCAAGTTTAAAGAAATGAGCAGTTCAAGTTTGTGGGATTTTTGTTCACTGTCAGAGGTGCACGTCGAACAAAATTAATTATTGATTTCAACAATAACATCCAGCAAGATACAGTACACTTCTGTGTACTATGCGGGTCTTCATTTCCCCAAAAGTTGTCCTCTCAGCTGGTTAGCTTCTTAGTCTCTTATTTGCAAAGAAACTGTGTGCTTACGTGCAAGTGTGTATGTAAAAATAATGTATAATGTACAGTACAAGATAATCTGTTAATACATTTGTTATTATAGAGTTATGGCCTGGAACACAACACAATGTAAAGGAGATCGTTGGCAGTCAGTCATGAATCGGTGTCGGCACGAGGAATCTATCTGATTGGCTATTCAGCTTAAGCGAATTAGTACACAAGAAGAAAAACGGTAGTGAGGAGAGCTAACAAACGACTGTGAGAGCAGGTTCCTTTCATTTTTCATCTTCATCTCATCTGAACAATACAATAGAGCTGTCAAAACTGGCCAAAAATGAAGTTTGAATGTGCCTTTTAAAATACACATAGGTGCGATCTATTGGAATATCTATTTTTGCACATTATTTAGCTACATAAGAGGGCCAACATACAACAAGATAACGTTACATAACTAACGTTACTTGTGCTATAATGACAAGTGAGCTCCCTAGCAAGCAAGCTAGCCACTAAATTAGTAAAATGTATCAACTTAATGTTTCATTCACATGCTCTTGTCACATCGTAGGAAAGCACATTGCTATCGCCAGATGAGTGACAACTTTGTTTGGCTCATTTTCTATAACCAGTGTAGCATTAAAGCAACACCAGAGCACTTTTCCGCTTCGGTCTCCCTAAAGGTTGGAAGCGGAATTGTCCATTACCGCTGTCGTAATGTCTCATATGTCTCATTCGAACTACAGATCCGCTACCCGATCTGGCAAACTTGCATAGTGCAGTTATAGCTGATAGAGGGCTGCAAAGTGAATGCAGAAGTGCCATTCACCCTGTTACGAGTTGATGAACCACTGAAACGATTTTGGAAACATTATTTTAAGGTACATTATTTTGGTGCAAGTTTGCCAGATCGGGTAGCGGATCTGTAGTTCGAATGAGACATTATGACAGCGGTAATGGACAATTCTGCTTCCAACCTGTAGGGGGACCGAAGCGGAAAAGTGCTTTGGTGTTGCTTTAAGACATGTTGGGTGGAATTAGCAAGCCAACGTTAGCTAACTAGCCAGCGGCTGCAGTGGCCGCAGCGGAGCCCTCTGTCCCTCCGCTCGGGTATCTCTGCTCCCCACTGCAGGGAGACTTCTTCGCAGAGAGAATGGATGACAGCCCGGGAGATGGACACTCTGGTTAGCCATCCCGGTGTCTTCCCTGTGGAGAGTGAAGTAGAGGGGCCGTAGGTACTTTGCTAATTTAGGTTTAAACGCTGTAGTCTTTGTGGTGTGTTCAAGTGCAGTTTTTTGGTCACGACAAACTCAAAATGGGTCACCACTAGTTCTTGGCCGTCTGCTTGGTGTGTCAGGGCCTTTAGTGAACTTACCAGAACTTAGTGTTTGCTCTGCCTTCTGCACAATAAACCATTTGCATTCCCTGACTCTGCAATAACACATGACAACGATAGCTATCTATAAGCCCATTTCTAAATATAGGCCAGTGAGAGGAGCTCTGCAAATCTCTGTATTGAAATACCCACTTGGCTCGGCTAAAGAGATACAGAGGCTGGGCCTGGGACAAGTGTAGAGTGGCACAAGTTGGAGCTTTGGCAGTGCATGGAGAAACGTAAGAGGGAGAGACAGGGGTGGGCGAGTGAGAGGGGAGCTAGACAAATTAGAAGATAGTGGGAGGGAGAGAGAGAGAGGGAGGGAGGGAGGGAGAGAGAGAGAGAGAGAGAGAGGGAGAGAGAGAGAGAGGGAGAGAGAGAGAGCAAGAAAGAGAAAGAGAGAGAGAGAGAGAGAGAGAGAGAGAGAGAGAGAGAGAGAGAGAGAGAGAGCGAGAGAGAGAGAGAGAGTAATGATCTACACATGGTTTCATGCTGGAGCCTCAACATAGTAACCATAGACACATGCTGGGGCCTCCTGGGACTCATCAGCAGGACACAGCTGTGAGCTGGACAGCAGAATTCTATTAGCACCAACAATGCACACATGCGCTTACACACACACACACACACACACACAGTCTGTATTCTAGATTAGCCATTTGAACATTTTACTATGTTTTGGCATGCTACAAACGACACAACACACAACCTTTTACCCTCCAATGGACCCTGATGGCAGGTCTAGAATATACTGGATCACTTGCTGTAGTTTATCTAATGGCCTACACATAGGTTGAAGGGTTTAAACAATTTAGCCAATGAGCCGAGACAACGTTCTATGGGATCCCTACAGACACAAATATTTTTTTAAGACACTGACAAGCACACCTCAAATCTTCAAGGGGTTACTGTAATACCTGTTGATAATAGCGAGTCTAAATTTGTATCCTTACATATTGACTAGTCTTCTATACTGTGAAAATCACACAGGCCCTTGAGTACTGGTTTCATATAACTTAAACACATGTATCCATATAGCAACACAAACACACACATTATACTAAGTGCATACATGCACATATGTGATGACAAGCCCATTACTTCTATGTGGAGGCAAACACATATAACAAATTATACCAAATGAAGCAGCCAGTCCATAAATTAGTCAACGTCAAGTGTAGCACCATTCTGATCCATGTGGAAGCCAACGGAAAAGGGGGGAGGGGTTGTGCAGGGTACAGCCAAAATTAAAGCCTTTGAAATCATCCTTTTCTGGACTTTGGTCCATTGCCTCCAGCCCAGCCTTAGTCCTCAATAACAGCTCTTAATGAACTCTGGGTTGGCAGTAAAGCCTGAAGTGATACCCCAGTTACACACATGCTCTGCTTACCCTTATTGCTTACGCTTATTTGTGTGCACAACTGAAGCCCTTTCTTGGCACTCTAACTCCTTATACTGTTGTATCCCTCTTTCCTCTCTTTCTGCTGCTATCTCTCTGTGAGTGTGAAATGTTTGTCTAGCTAGTGGAGGTAGTGATTTAGTACTGCTAAGAATGATGACTCTGCCAGAGGGGCTGGCAGGGCACTGTCTCACTGTCATACACTTACTCCAGCCGTGGGGGGAGGGAAGGATGGAGGGGGGGGAGAAGTAAAGAAGGAAAAAAAGGCAGAGGAACGAGAGCAGAGTGAGCGAGAGAGAGCGAGAGAGAGAGAGAGAGAGAGAGAGGGAGGCTTGAGGGAAAGAGAAACCACCGTCTTTTATGGAGACCAATCCTCCAAGCCTCACTGCCTAGGCCAACTTTACAGGATATATTGGACAGTTCCACACTACCCTGCCCCCCACCCCTCCAACTGCTCTCTTTTCTCAGCTCTTTTTCATGCTCCCCTCCTTTTTGGTTTCCAACAAGGCAAGCCTTTAGCCGAACTCTAGAGAGGTGTAAAAGTATTACCATGTCAACAAGTGCCTTTTACTCTAACCCACTCTACGCACACAGGCTCCGGCTCATACACACACATACACACACACACACACACACACACACACACATGAGCTAGCACAAAAAAATTGGGGTCAATCATCTGCAAGAAGGACCTTACATACACTGTTCCACAGAGTGTGCCAGAATAAGTTCAGCAACACAGAAAACTAAAGCCTGTTCTGTACAAAGGACCTAGAATACAAAGTAGAAATCCTTATGCTCACATTCTGGAAGGAGAAACTAATGAGCTCTTTGGGATGATAGATTAAGTGACATGCAAGTACTGCATCTTACAGTCATATGCTGTTCACACTCTTCTCATTCTCTAAACTAGGCTTCAACAGGCCTGGAAACTTCATCAAAATGTGTTAAAAGGAATCAGTAAAATTATTCCTATGAAAACAAGAGAGAAAGCGGTGGAGGAAGAGAGCTCTGATGGGTGAGATAGACCCCAATTTCCCTTTTCAGAACTTGTGGTCTCTTTCTACCAGTTCAGTGTACGATGGGGGCAGGCTTACGACAGCGAGAGAGCAGAAAGGAAGAGTGCAGAGAGCAAGAAATAGCATGCAAAAGCACAGATTTGTAAGGGGAGGGAGAGAGGGAGGGAGGGGTAAAGCAAGTGGAGAAAGGGAGAGAGCGAGAGAGAGAGAGAGAGAGAGAGAGAGAGAGAGAGAGAGAGAGAGAGAGAGAGAGAGAGAGAGAGAGAGAGAGAGAGAGAGAGAGAAGTAGCCCTGCCCAGTTGCCTGGGGAGAAAACTGCTCTGCTGCTGACTCAGGACTCTCTTTGTTTGACAATGCTCCCTCATTCTCGCTCTCTCTCTCTGACACACTCTCAAACTTACTCGTCTTTTTTCAAACACTCAGTCACCATCTTTTCTCATGTGCACATGCGCTTTCTTTGTCAGTCTCCTGCCAATAATTTCACTTTGACTTACTTTTCATCTCCTCTCCTGAGTAACCCTCCTCTGCTGTTTTTTTTCCACCCCCTATGTCCTCTATGCGCGTGCGTCTGTCTCTGCTACTTCTGCAGCCTTTCCCTTCTTTTGCAGCAACATTTTTCTATACTGTACTAAACGTCTCCTTCTAATGTGATGAACACAGATAAAGGCTTGCAGTCTAATACAACTACAGCGGTTTCTTTTGTCTTTTCATGCTCCACTAACAGTGGTTCACGATCAGGACCAGAGCTCTGGGCCGTTTTATTCTCTTCCAGCAGCGGCAATTTCCAGATGTTGGCCAGCCAGTGGTTGGCAGCAAACTGCCAGCACCTGTTCTGGCAGTTTGCTGCATTAAGGTATATGCTGGCATTAAGGTATGTGCTCCTTAATGATAGTGGGGGGAAACTGTTAGAGGGATTGAGTCAGAGAAGACAGGGAAGCCTGAAGTCTGGCAATTAGGGGGAAGCATGGCATGTCATAGAGGACGAGAGTCTACGACTAAGAAAAGAATAACAAAAGACCACAAGAAGACTGGCAGACTCATGGATAGTCAAGAGTGATAGACTCCCTGAGAGAAAATAATGGTTGGCAGCTATAAGGATAGCAGACAAAGATCCTATAGAGAATGAGGCTGCACGTTAAACAGGGAACAGAGAAAGAAATAGAGAGAGAGAGAGAGGAGCAACGGTGATTCCAGCTGGACATGGACTCATTCCCAGAGTGGCAATGCTGAGCAAGGCTTACAAAGACCCTAAGGGGACCCCCCTGGACTAAAGAGGGCCTTGGGGAAGGCAGGAGGGAAAGGGAGCCAAGAGGGGGAGCACTGATAAGCACGAGGTAGTCCAACACACCCTGACACAGAAAGGAGGGAGGCATGTGAAACAAAAGGAAGAGAGAGAGAGAGAGAGAGAGAGAGAGAGAGAGAGAGAGAGAGAGAGAGAGGGATTTATACTTTACACTTTACAAAGGAAAGCGTGCTTGCATCTCATAGACAAAGAGGAAGGGAAAAGATGTAGCGCAATCTCCCACCTAAGTTCAAACAGAAAAGCTGTGAGACCAATGAACTAGCACAACACTCAGGATGGATAGACTGATAAGGGTAGAAGCAGTTTTTTTTCAAAGACAGTTGAGCTGGCAGAGAATCACAGCTAGAAATAAGAAATCATAGATTGTCATGATATAAGGCCCATTTGACAATTGTATGAAATATCAGGCAGTATCCACAAGTAGATACCAGTGGTTTCACACTTTCACAAAGCCCACTCTTGAATACAACGCTATTATGAGCAATAACTTTGATGCATGATTTATGACTACTCATCCCCCAAAACCGTGTGAGGGTGACAGCTGTTGTCACATTGTGAAAGGAAAACTGCAAGTATGTACTAGGAAAGCAGACATTTAAGTAATAAGGCTCAGTAATAGGGCTCAACAATAAAACCATCTGATGATCCGTACTAGGTTGCCTGTGGTTAATTTTAACCTACAAATGGAGGAGTAGAAAAAGAGGGGCGGAGAGGAGAGGGGAATAGAAGACGTACACTGGCTTATCGGTAGGAGTGTGACAGGGACCTTGATCGTACCAGGGCTAAGCTCAGCCACGTTTCAGTAAGACCTCAGTTAAAGCAGATCAGGCGAGGGAGGGGAGTAGTAATCGCTAAGCTATTTGAGACCTGGGTCTAAGGCCACGTACAGATCTACATTAGCCCTGCATTAAAAAATGCAAACCAGCTCATTCATTTGAATGAGTCAGTTAAATGCAGGGGCGTCTGGCAAAAAAGTTGAACCAGGCTAAATTTTTGCCACAACGCTATGTGATATCATCCGGCAAGGCGCTGCGGTGGCCTGCGTTGTTTTAACGTTGTAAAAAGGCTTGTTTTTGAATTTGAATGCCCGCAAAGTCCCAAATGAGCATCAAACCAAAAGGAAGGATGGTGAAATACAAAATCTGGCCATGATTACAAAATTCTGCCCTGCTTATGTGACCTTAAGCAAAATACTGAACTTTGATCAGCTCTTGGAAAAATGTACTGAAGTTTGCATCTGTCCCGTAAGAAAAGTAGAAATTTCTCTTCATTTATCATACACGTTTCGGAAACACTGACCAAAGAACATCTACAGAACTTAAGTTACATAAATAACATGATTTCTCAAATAACCCATAATTGTTTTAAAAAAAAGAAACCAAAAAAAAAAATCAAGTATTGTGCAGGAATTAGAAAAAGTAAAACCAAGCAGCTATTACATTTATGTATGTGAGCATGGGTGTACAGTGAAGAGAGAAAAAACAAGCGCAGTGACGAGAAGGGGGAGGAAGGGGGAGGCGGAGTGAAAAAAGCTAGAGGGTGCTCGCCTGGCACAATGAGTCCTACTTGTTAGCCAGTGACAGTGTCAGGGATCGTGACAGGGTCCAGACGCTAGACACCAGCTGCAGCGCCTCGTAAATAGACTGCTGTCTCGCAGGCACATTTGCACGGCAATGGTTGCACACGCGCGCACACACACACAGACACACACAGGCATGTGGGCACATGCATATACTATGGCAGGCACACAGACAGACACTGACTTATTGTCTCTCCCAAATCTTGTAAAAGGGACAGTGAACCGCTTTGTCTTGTGTCCTGTTAAAGCTCCTGTGAAGAGAAAATGTACTCCACACACAAAAACTCCAAACTCAACAAAATTGCAACACAAATAATTAAACATGTATTAATAATAATAAAAAATAATATTTTCAATAATAACTAAATGTTAATGCTCTATGAAACAGAACAAACTTTGTGTTCAGTCCATGTGTGTGCTTGCTGGAACTACAAGGCTAATCTTACCCAGTACTTTTGCCTCAATGTAAACTTTGTGTGTGTGTGTGTGTGTGTGTGTGTGTGTGTGTGTGTGTGTGTGTGTGTGTGTGAGTGAGTGAGTGAGTGAGTGAGTGAGTGTGCGCTCCTCCTCCCTCCACGGTGATAATGAGGGGGGTAACAAACTACATCTGCCCTGTGGTGCGTGGAGAAAGAAAATGTGGAGGAGAAAAAGGGAAAGAGTAGGAGAGAGTTGAAAGTTTAGGGCGAGAGGAGAGCCGAGCTGGACGGGAGGTGAAGGGGTTAAATGCGCGGGACTGATCCTGCTGAGCAAGCAGCAATACGTTAAAGTGCAAGGTTTCATTGTAGCAGATACAGAATGAAACTCCTTCCCATTAGTCGCGCTAGTAACTGAAAAGACTCTTTGCACTGCTTAACCCTTACTGCGCCGCAAACACACATCACCACAGCAACAAGACAGGTAAAGCCCCTGTAATTGGGAAACAGCTTCTATGTTTGTGTGTAAAATGCACATGCACAATGAGATTACAGTAATTATAGTGCAGTGACCAAGTGTGCATACGTATGCAAATGTAACTTTCACTAACTTGATGCGTGAGGAGTGTATGTCTGAATTTGCACATAGAATTCAGATGGAGTGACCTCTGGAGGGGGATTTTCTTCCCCCCCCCCCCCCCCCCGCAGAACCACAATCATCGTAATTATCAATTATCATCACACTGTCTTAACCGAGACACACCACAGTAAAGCGTGTGGTGCAATGACGAAACAATGGAACAAAAAAAAAAAAACCCACGTAAACAAAACCAAAATGGGAGGACGTAAGGTGAATCGGGTCATTACAAAAAATAAAGCAAAAAGCAAGTTGTACTCAGTTCTGTTTGTTATAGTTTTAATAGCACAATCATTTTTATTTTTGTTTACGCAAAGAAAATGGATACAAGCTGGCTTCACTTGAATGATTTCATCAGCTCACGACTATAATCTGGCAATATTCCCAAAAACTACAGAAAACCCTGGTTCAGAAAACCAAAAGTAATTGTAAAAGATAAAGACTCCCTACGCATGTTCATACTGTCTACACAGTATATTAATGTAAACCGCTCTAAAACACATAACTTACACCTCTGGAGAAGACATATGTGTTGGCTCAGACCTCTCTCCAGCCCATTTGTTTTAGTGCTCCAGAAAAAAGCCATTTGATTCTAATTAAATCAAAATGGAGCATGAAATGCCTGGTGACCAGCACACAAAAACCTAGCCCTGGTTGTTTTTTTTCATTACAACTGGTCTGAAATGGCAATACACAGACATATCCACGTAAACTCAAAGAAGCCCTAAACGCCCCATGAGGGCAGTGCAGGGAACGAGTAATATTGTTCCTGGCCAAACGCTCAGCAATAATAAAACAACAATTACCATTCATCATTCTCTCATTTCCCCTCTCATTACAACTCCAGTTACCATCAGCACCAGGTAACAAGCACATGTGGCATGCAGCCTAATGTGGTTTACAGAGATGAACAATGTATAGGAAGCATAAGGCCTGTATTGAGCTACACAATATAAACCATACTGCACTGGAAAAGTTGACAGTCTATACCAGATACTGTATGTTTCAGGGACTATAAAGCACAAATGTCACATTGGTAGAATTAACAACTAAAATACACAATAACAAATAAGGGGCTTGCACTATGTGGAAAGTTCGGTTTCGGAAAGATGCAGAAATGGTGGGACACAGCCTGAATGGTGTTAGTTGGGACACACACACACACACACACACACACACACACACACACACACACACACACACACACACACACACACACACACACAAAGCAATATTGGTGTTTGGATTAATGGATTATCTGATGCTGTGTTGCATGACTTACACGTCTTGCTTGCACTAAAGCAAACCTTTATTATACACAAACAATGAGAAATGAACTTTGACACTTTGAAAGGTGCAATATATTTAAAAATCTCAGCAACCAAACATTTCAATACTTTTATAGACAAGCTTTATCGCCAAGTAACTTTATGTCAAAGTACTAAACTGCTGCAACATCTTTCACATCTTTTCATCTTTCAGTTTCTCACATTCTATTGGACACAACAATTCAGAAATAAGTCAAAGGGTTTTTGTTCTTACTCCAGTCTTGTCACAGAGCCGCAGGGTGTTAAAGGAGCCCACGGCAAACACCTCTCCATCTGGAGCCCAGGACAAAGAGGTGACCGGGTAGTCATGAGACGACGAGGAGTAAAGCAGACGACCAAAGCTGTCCCATACCTGTTGAGGGAGGACATGATTTCAAAGGTAAAAAAAAAAAGCTAAACAATTCAACACACCAACAAGACATCTAAAAGTACACTCAAACACTGCCCACCTTATATTTACAGTCTTCTCCACCTGACAGTATGACGTCATTGACTGAATTCCAGTCCACCTTCAGAACAACCCCATCATGAGCCTTCCACTAGAGAGAGACAGAGGGGGAGAGAGAGATAATTTGTATATCAACACAACATATTGATGCTATCCACACATAACGTCTCCCATTGGTTGAAGAGAAGTGGGAGAGATCTCCAATAAATACCTCCTCTTTTACTGAGTCCAAAAAAGAGATAACACACAAAGATGATCAGGATAAGCTCCACAGAGAGTAGCATTTATTCTTGCGCATAGTTACATGTTTATGAAATGTTCAGCCTAACTGAGAGTTAACTCAACTTCATGTGTCACAATGTAACAAAGAGCAGAAAGCCTGTCACTAGCATTATCTTACTATGTTCCTATCTTGTTCCTGTTTGCTCTACATGCTTACACTCTATTTTCTATTTTTTTGTACCCCACTTGCTAACTCCATGCACCCAAAGGAGAACACACGTAAACACATGCACATGTGCGTTGTGTGTATCTGTGTCTGTGTAAGCCAGGCAATTTCCAACCCATACTGGAACCTGGTTGGCTGACGCACATTAACCTATTCAGATTGAGCCTTAATAGGTTCAAGTTCCATCACTGGATGTGATGTGTGTGCTTGTGTCTGCATGTGTGGTAATAGCTGAGGGAGAGCAAAGGGTTGAGAAGGCGCACATGTACCTCCACTGTTTATCTAAGGTCCCAGGTGGTATTCGGCTTCAAGAAGAATAATAAACAAATGTATACATGAACAAGAAAAATACTCAATGGTATGCAAGGTCCTCGGCGCTGCACCCTCCATTAATGCAGAAGCACTCAAAGACATTTAGATCTATTGCATTTTTACTCATGTATAGCCTTTAAACAGCAATGCAAATCAATGAACCTCAAGTTTAATTTACAAAGACCTGAAAAGAGGCAAAGGGCCCAGTGATGTCTGGCCGTTGGGCTAGAGGAAGGATACCCGAACCGAGCCCGTCGGGACTCAGCGGTACACGACGGGCTGGGCCGGGTTCGGACAGATATTTAGAAATGATGTTCGGGTTCGGGTCGGGCTCGGTCATAAGGCATTGAACGTTTAAAATTTTATTTTGCGCGCCTGTGTTAACGTGTACTTGTAGCCCCGTGTGCACTGATGCGCTCATCTGTTGACACTTCTGAATGCCTTCCTACAAAACGTACATGTGTCATTAGTACGAGAAAAAGAAGAGATTTTAACTGTGTCGGGCTTGGGTCGGGCTCGGACACAAATATCTTAATGCCTGTCGGGGTCCGGCCGGGCTCGGTTACCGCTCTGTCGGACGCGGGTTGGGCTAGGACAGAAAAATGCGGCCCAATCCGCACTCTACGTTGGGCAGATTGAATTATAAGCAAAAACCACACATGAGATAAAAATTATCATGCAAAGATATCAACAACGGAAAAGAAACTCCCCATCAGATACTACATAGGTGGCAAAGCAGATAATGAATGTAGCTACAGAGTCCACAAACTCAGACAAACACAAAACACTAAGCAAAACTGTAGTTACAATGTTACATTACTATAGGGACTTGGTGTGTCTATACTATAGTATTCAAAGTAATAAGTGATATTTTATTGAATCAGATCAATCAATCAGATTTTTCTTTACTTATTACACAGTAATATGTTGGAGTGAGTGTGTGTATTGTCGTTAATTCATTGATCCAATGGGCTCTCCATGTGATTCATGTTATAACGTTTATTTGATTGATTTTATGTCCATTACCGTAACCTTTCAGTCATTAACAGAGTTAGCTACAAGGTAATATTTCAAAACCATGACATATTGAATCTGAAGTGAGCATTTACTTAAGTCAAGTTTTTTTTACTTTTTAAAAGAATAAATGAAGTTCATTGTACCTGTATGACTTTGGCGCTGGGTTGCAATGGCTTGATGACTAGCTGTCTTCCTGATGTGTAGAGGATTCTGTCTGAGTCAGGACCCCAAGCCACAGAATACACAGGAGAACCTGGAAGATGCAGGTAAACAGAAGATGAAGAAAGATAGTTGATATTTGACCTCAACACCAAAACAAATATACCCCCTCCCGTCAGTGCACCTTCAGATTTACCATCCCTCTCGCTCCCAATGCCTTTCTCTTTATACTTCAATGGCCATTCCCCTGTCCTGTGCACAAGCATGAATGGAAAAGTGTTGCGAGGCTCGGTCTGAGCCACTTTATTTGTTTCCCATTAACAGAGCCAGGGATGAATGGCTGATTTTGTTTTTCAGTGCACAGCAGAACACACAGCGGAGCGTGAGGAGACATTCGCCGAATGTGATAAAAAGTGTATTGGATTAGAATCGCAGACTCCACCTTTAATTGAAAACCAAGAGCAATGGATTGGGCTTCCACACGCAGAGACTTTGACTCTTGCTTAATGTAATATTTAAAAGATGTAAAATAAAATTGTGTGTGTATGAATTTCTCCCCCTCTCTTTGACAAACTAGGAGTTGGTATGAACAATGGCTCGAGGATACAGCAGTGCTAATGGTATCATATTCCCTCAGAGATCTCACCTCATTCAGCCTATGGAAACAGCACTTGCAGTCACACCAGTTGAGAAAACCTGTCTAACCTCTAACAGCAGAGGCACAAATGTGTGTGCTTACGTGCACATGTGTGAGGGAAAATATGTGTGTGTATGAGTTGGGTTGCGGCGATGCGCGTATGGAGGAGAGAGGGCCTGACATTTAACCCCACTCCAGGTGCATGTGGTTTCTCACAAATGCCAAATGGTCACATGATCTAAATCTGACGAAGGCGATGGTTGGTTTAAGGCAAATTACTCTCTCCTCCCTCACGCTCACTCACTTCCAACCTCTTCCTACACTCTCTCTCTCTCTCTCTCTCTCTCTCTCTCTCTCTCTCTCTCTCTCTCTCTCTCAAAATGGGTCATAGTACCCAAGAAGAAGCCTGCACCTGTAGTGAGTGAGTGAGTGAGTGAGTGAGTGTGTGCGTGGAGTTCTGAAGAGAAGCAACACCTGCAGTGATCTGAGTGCCATGTGGTGGATGGTGTGTGTCTGTGGCAATGGTACTATATGCAGGTGTTCTACAAATCTGTAGGTCTGTTGAGCAGGCAGCTCATTCTCCAAACATCCAGCTAAGGGAAAATGTTCCGAAATACTGCGGGCTGAATTGCTGTTCTCCTGCCAGGTTTTCCACAGCACCCGTCATTCAGCAGGAGTGTGCCATCCATTTCCCCCAGAAGCCAATTTTCACCCCCCCCCACCATTTTTTTTCTGTCCCACAACTGAGAAAAAACACATTCAATAAGTCAAACTGCACAAATCAATTAATAAGTAAGTAAGACATCTGTAATGTCAATGATGGATAGAGAAATGTATCATTATGAGTCTTTTTTATGGCTTTTAATAAAACTCCACTCCTATAAAGCTTTGAAACTTTATGGCAATAAAAAACATAGAACTCTGCTTTTGGTTGTACCGAGCACAATTACATTCTAATAGCACACTCACACACACCATACACACAATCGCACATCTGAGGAGTTTCCACCTTGATTGTCATTTTTAATTACCTGGCTTGAGTAAAAAGGCAGCTTCAACACAAAAGCAAATCTTACAGATCGCTCAGTGTGTACATGTGAGGTGCATGCTCATGACTGAATTGCCCACACATACACTTTTATAATGAAAGAATATTATCAAAATGTTGAATGAAAGTCTGAAGAATAAAACCATACAACATGTAAGGTGTGGCTATTAATTTGCCATCTGGGACCACATGGGGGGTTATTTTGAGCCTGGTATCAAACAGGAGCTAGATGAGGAGGTGAACTTGTGTCTAAAAGCATTAGGAGAAGGAGAAGGCTCCCCTGATACACATAAATGAAATTGAAGTTCTGTGTGCCTGGTGCTGTTGATCAGGTCTCTGCTTCTTGCTCTTTTTCTCTCAGTCACAAGTGGCACTCTTTGAGCCAGAAGGTCCAAAAACAATCAGTACTATATGTGTGTGTGTGTGTGTGTGTGTGTGTATGTGTGTGTGTGTGTGCGCGCTCGCGTGCATGTGAGAGAGAGAGATGGAGAGGGTGTAATTGGTGTCGGACTCGGTATGTTGTGTTGTGTTTACTAAATGTCTGCAGCTGGTTGGTTAGAGACTGGCTTCACATGGCTTCTGTTGCTGCCTAGCAGCTGTTGGATGGATGTGACCTGCTTTAAACTATATAGGTCTTTCTCACACTGGCATTCATATGATATAAATCAAGATTTATATATTAACTCTCATATTGTTTACCTTAATTTGACTATTCAGTCTTTATATATGGAAATAATCGGGAATCAGCAGCCATTATTGTGACAATACAGTGTATGGGATGCATGCATAACAAATGAATGTGCTCTGCTTGGTTGATTCATTTTTGGGTGAGTGATCATATATGGATAACAGTGTCACACATTTGTGGCTTAAAATCAGGGAAGGGGTCTTTTAGCCTTACCTTGGCTGGCTAGTGTTGAGCGTAGCATCCCACTTTTTGACCAGATCTTGATCTGCCCATCTTCGCCAGCTAAGTGATTAGATAAACAGATGAAATGGATAGATATAAAGTTTTTTTTTTTTATAAATTCACAAAATGAATAGTTATAATTTTAATTCTATAGCAGGCTAATTAAACAAGTGTTAAATGGCTATGAAAATATGTATGCCCCTGTCATCTTTACCTGTAATAAGAGCAGTCCCATCATAGTTCCATCTTCCAGCCAAAACAGCTCCCTTGTGTGCTTCAACACTCTTCTCAATGCGCCCTATCTTTGAGGTCAGGTGGAACTTCCCTGTAAAGAGACAAAAAGAGGCTTACTGAATGGCAAATCCACACTCAGGCCTGATCTGGGTGTTTACAGTCTATAATTCCGGAACACTACTGTCTGCTGTAATTCTCTGGCTACTATGTGGATGTCTTCTACAGAGACCATGGTTTCATAACTTTTAAGTCTGACTTTTTCAGGTTGCTGCATGAGGCGAATGGGACAAACTTTTTTTCATGGCCAATCCAGAACACCAGTGAGGAAAAAAATAGGGTTTCTGTTGGTTGAATTAGGGCAATTTTGCATTTGCTAGACACGAAGGGTGATCAGGCATGGAGACAGTTATTGAAGACGCTAGCCTAACATATACTTTGTGGCAGTGTGTATTAAAAAATTCTGAATGTTCTATGTAATTTCTGGTGGCCTAAAACTGCAAATCAGCATGCTGCTGCTCTCTCCCATTTCTAAATTTGGACATCCCAACAAACGTGGATGTTACTGGTCCAGCAGGTAGTGAGTATAACAGGCATGTACAGCTGTACTGAAAAGCTTTTTCCAACAAAAAAAAACCCCAACTTTTTAATATAAGTATAAATTTCTATTTTTTATTTACATATGCACTCACGTCAACAGTCCTCACCTGTGCAGCCAAACATTGTGTGTGCAATGCTTTTGTGTGCCAGTTTGTTTGTTTGCTTGTTATCTGGCAGATGCTTTTTATGATAACTTTTAAAGACAGCTATTTTCCTTCTATTTATAAATGGTTTGTTGAGAAATTCCAGATGATACATCTGTGTGAAATCTATTATGACGCCACATTGTAGTTCTACAGGGTCAAAGTGAATGAGACTGACGCACTGTTGTTCCAAACAGAAGGCCCAGCAATATCCTTCAATCTTAATTTGGTCCGCTTTGGGACAAGTCTGCTTCCATTCCACACAACATACTTTCTGATAGAAAGCCAAATGCCAAGCATCTAAGCTATGCAATTATGCTTCGCCAAGGGGACATATTATGCTTCCCGAAATAATAAAGTATAGTAATTAATTTGATGCTTAGAATATTAAATCATCAGATTATTACAGAATATTTAGCTTTCAAAAGCAGGGACAAAAAATACCACCGTAAAATATTACACAAAAGCCTATTTTTCACACAGGAAAAAGGTCAAACTGCACTAACCCTAACCACTATACAAAACTAATTTAATATTCTGGCATGGGAAAGGGAGGCTGACTAATCAAATAAAGTTAGGAAAAGTCACAATGTTAATACAGAGTCCTCCCACCCAATAAAACCCTGGCTGTTTCTTTTCAGCTAGGCCTATATCATACAGAAAAAAAATGTTAAATATCCTGTACATAACCCAAACGTTAAAATATTTGACATCTTTCAGTGCACACCAAAGTTACAAGAAATAAAATTGCGTCATTGTCATGTTTTGTTTTCAATGAAAAACAAAAACGTATTGAAAAAGAATAACGATAGAAATACTGATATTTGTTTAAATGTAACAAGGCAGAAAGCAGAAGAAAGTTGCAAAAGTGAATCGTAACAGAGTTTTCACTACTCTCCAGTCTGCCAGAGAAAATTGCTGCTTCAGTTTGTGGGTGTGTTTATGCAACCCTACACTGCCATTAGTGTTGTGACCACATATTGCCTGCCATAAAAGTAGATCCATATTATGTGTGTTTATATCTAATATAGGCCGAAGAGGAGAAATAAGAGGCAATGTGGATGCACGTCACACAGACTCTGTCACCAAGTTTAGTATTAAAAATATACAGATGTAAAACAAAAATCCACCTTTAGTGATTTGATGATGAAAACTAGAACAGAGACATATTTACTCGTTACTGTTATACTACAATCATCTTCCTGAAGTTAAAATTCAGTGAAAATTTTAAACTACAATGAAATCCCCCTGAGTTGTAGCCTAATTCTTCTAATGTCATCCTACTCAGTATAAAACCCAGGCAGACGGAAAAAAGACCTAAGGCTATTGGAAACTCTTCTACCAATTATTATATTTAGTAAGTTCAGTTAGCATTTGACAAATGCTATTCTACATCAACATAATGTTGTCTAACTCATTTTATTTCCCTGTATAGGTATGACTAAAAACAATCACTGATCCGTGTCATGTACGTGGCTGTTCACTAAATGAACAACTTGTGAAACAAAACTGATATATTGATTAGATGAGTACACTCAGAAACAAAGCCCTGTAGCCCACTGGCAAGCTTTTAGGGAATAAAGAGACTTGCCATCAGTGCTGGTGAGGACAAAGATCTCAGTCTGATTCTGTTTCTTGCCACCAATGGTCTTGGGGAACCAGTGTAGGTCAATGGGGTACATCTCCTCTGGCAATTTGACAACCAGACTGGTCTCACTGGTCAGCAGGTTCCACTTGAGGATCTGGTGGTCCTCGCTGCATGAGTACAGCTCATCTGCTGTGGTCCAGCCAACACAACTCACAAGTTCCTTATGTGATCTGCTGTTAAGGAAAGTGATCTAGGTAAGTTATTATTAGGGTATGTATTTTATTGATCATATAAAATGCCATGGTAGCTTCTGCAATAAATTGGGTCTTCTGAAAAAAGAATGAACAGATTCTAGACTACATGTTAGGAAGTAATCGATTAACGCTATATTACTACTTCTAGTGGTGCTAATAATAGCAATGTGTTTAAAGTTGGGTTGCATAATAAATACTTGATCTGTACAGAAATACAAGTATAAGGCTGGCTAGATAGCTAACGTCATCATAAAAAGGATATGTTTGGGTTCCTGTAGCAGCGATGTTTTCAATCTCATGGTGGATGTTTGCTCTGTTGAACCCTAAACAAACAAGCCATTTTCAGTTAGTGGCAGTAACTCATATTAAAGCTCATTATATCACACCAATGTCTAACCAACACACAGAAAGAAACAATATATAAGACCAAATAAAAACTATGAACCATACCCTGTAGATTAGGCGACTCAGCTGTTGTCATGCTCTGGTAGCTGTAACGGTGAATAAATCAAGCGTCTGCAGTTGCTACGGTACCTGCCACCGTTGCTAACGTGAATCCTGAGATGTCCCCGAGCCTTCCCTGCGACTTGAATGCTAAAGTTAACTTGGTTTTCTGGTTAAAACACACATCCTTCTGTCGTTACCGACTTTATTATGGGACAACTCCAGCACAAGGTGCATGAATAGTCAATACAGTACAGTGCAAGCCTATCCATCACGAATCAGTCATTTCTTGCTAACGTTATCTTGGCTAACCTCTGGTAGCCATGTAATCTGGGTCATAGGAAGCTGAAAACGCAAGTTATCGCGAGAGTTGCATATATCGCTTCCTTCTTTGGAAACGGATATTTCGAATTATTTAAGTACAAATGACAAATGTTAAATAAATGTATGTAATAGGACTCATTAAAAACGAATGAACTAACATTAATAGTTGAGCCATCGAACAATATTTCCTGAAATGTTAACTATTCTTCCGGGCGGAGCTTCGTTCTACTGTAACCAGGCAACCGTTTGAACACGTAGAGACAGGCTTTGAATCTGAAAATAATCTTACATAATATATAACATTGTAAAACATAAGTTTTGTTACTTTCTGCGTTTTCTCGTCTGACTATTTGTGTCATATGGTTATTGTTTGTGTGGAGCTGGAGTGAGGCGGAGTTGGCTTCGTCCCCTTTTTTGAATTTTGTGTTTTTTTCCCTTGCCCTTTGAACGTACCATGGTGCCTTGCGTCAGTTTGTAACGAATTTGGTTCGACAGCACAGTTTAGGCGCCATTTACAAGTTGGAGTTTTCAGGTAGGAGAGCGACTCGGAATGACACGGGGCAAAATTTTGTGGATTATATTTGTCAAATTTTGGATTAACGAATACTTTTTCGAAATCGTGTTTTAGGTCAGAACGGAATACTCTTGACAGACCGTGCATATATTGTGGAAGGTGCATTCAAACATTTTAGCTGTGAGTAAGTTAGCTAATGACTGGGTTCCGTCTATTTGCTGAAGTGCAGAACGTTAACGTTATACTGTTAACGTTAGTTTCAAACCAGACTTAACATTAACAACACGTTAACTTGAGTTTTAACATTAGCTACAGTGGAACACGTAGCTACTGACCAACGCTAACAATACCCTGGAGTTTAACAAGAGTTGATCGCTTGTTTTCTTTGTATTACATTTAACGCAAAATGTGCCTTTTCGTTGACACACACCCCTAACGTTAACTTCTACGAGTGTCTAAGCTAACGGTAATGTTAATGTTGCAGATGGCTGCTAAACCTTGAGCTACAATACCTTTGTCTGGTTAGCGTCAACTAATTTAGCTTTAGTCAACGTTATTCGGGCAAATGTTGTTATCAACCCTTTCAATTCCAATAACTTTTGAGTAACGTTAACGTTACCGTGTTGCGTTAACGTCACGGATCCACTACGCAGACATCTCTGCTAGTCAAAGTTAGCCAATAACTTACGTTAGCTTTGCTGCGTTATTTCATATCACATAGTTAGCTAACGTTACAGCTGGTACTTAGCTAGTAAGGTGAAAATAGCGCAGTAACGTGGCAAAGTTAACTCTAACGTTACGTTTTTTTTTTTTTGTTTTTGTTTTTTAATCAAGCTAGCGTTTCTCATGTAACGTTACTTTAGCAGATGTATGTTACCTGTAGTTATAACGTCACCGTTACGTTAACGTTACATTCGTAGCTGTGGGGATTAAAGTTAATATTGAGACCTCGTTCCATTTAGCTAGGACGTTGTCTTTGCCATAGGCCAGAGAGCCTGTTTAGCTGCGTATATTCAGTAATAACCGTATAACATAGACTAGACTAAGAGCTATGGGGAGAGAATTTAGCTTTTTGCATATGAGCTAAATTTGATTTCCAGTTAGCGTTACGTTAACAGTTTTCCCATCATTGCAAGGGTCATTAACCGTCCAACTTTGTGACGCGCAAATCAAATGCCGTTACCTCGATGCAGAGGGGTACTAAAACGACTCTGTCACAGGAGGAGGCCATTCATTTTTACTGTTGTTTGGGTTTGGTGTTAGAATAGCATCTAATTTGCTACAATCATGACGCAGACCGACAGCCTTTTTTAATAACTCGCTCTTTTCGGGCCACAAACTAAATTGCTTTTAATGTTGTTACTTTATCTATTGTTATAAAACAACAACTATGTTTTCATATGAAGAAAAAAAAAAACAGTTAGATGGGCGGCAGTGGGATCTGACTGGTAATGATTAAAGCCTGACAACGGTAGCTGCGTGTGACCGATTAAAAGTGGAGTTAGGAGATTGACAGGCACAAAAACCACTCATGGATATTTCGTTTTACCAATGACCCCTTCAGATTTCAAATAATGCCATCTAAAACTGCAAAGAGCTCAACTGCCAAGCCAAGAGGGAAAGGGTCGCAGCCTCGGGATGACTCCGAAGACGAGCTGGATGTACCCCCTCAAGAAACCAACTCCAATGGCCAAGAGGAGGCACCGCCGACAACTGGCAAGTAACAAAGGGTGTTTTGGTGTCTGTGAATCTAAATAACTTGTGTTCACTCAATTGCGTTGCGTGTATAGCCGTACTGGTAGTGGCCAATTGCCACAGTTGTGAAGCTCCTTTTTCTTACTTAAATCTCAACACGTAGCTAGCTAGTTAGAATGGCTGATATATTTTTTTTCTGAAGTGTCAGTCATCAATAAATGTCTTATGATTTTTGCGATGATTTTGATGTCGTCGAGTGTAGTTCTTCCCGGGATCTTCTCAGCAAACGAGGTAATTTATTTCGGATAATGAAGTGTTTATGTAGTAGATCAGAGTGTTTTTACGTTATTCTTATAACTTAATTTGTAGTTTGTATAATTATACGCGAAACCTAAGCTGCACATTGGTATTAAGTGATGTTTGTATTCTTTAGAACATGTTGAAATGCTTCACTGAGTGTCTGGCTGCAAGAATTTAATTTACAAACACCGACCCCTTAGCTTGTTGTGCTTGCTTGTGTGAGCACAATAGATTTTGGACAGGTCGCTGTGGCTTGGTGTGATGGCAACATAATCGGTTTAACGTTATACGTTATTATCACAAAACGAGATTTCCCCTGTCTGCGTTTTGACTACAGTTCAGCATGAGTGAAAATGTGACGTTGATGATCGAAATTTGCACTTCAGTTATTTAGTATCGACGAAATGAATGTGGCGCATCTACTCTCGCGTATCAACGCTTCTCATGGAGAGCGTTTGTATCATAATGTGCGTTTGTTCATAAGCGGCCATGGTCCTTTTTTTTTTCCTC
The DNA here is from genome assembly GCF_008315115.2 of Sander lucioperca. Classification (NCBI taxonomy): domain Eukaryota; kingdom Metazoa; phylum Chordata; class Actinopteri; order Perciformes; family Percidae; genus Sander; species Sander lucioperca. Next base: position 12,371,954 of record NC_050177.1, read on the forward strand.
TTTTGGGTTGGCTCTTGTTTTCAGAACAAAGAAAAATAACGCCTGTCAACTTTCTCTGGAGTCGTTGTTTGACTGCTGTTGTAACTTGCTGCCTGTGTTTTGTTTGTTTTTTTCGCCCCTCCACCCCTCCCCCACGCACCACTGTCCCCCACCTGAAACGACTCGCACAGAGGAATAAAAGTTGTACTTTTTTTTTTCTGTGCCACAGATCCGTCTCTCGGGGAAGCTGCCGAGGCGGTTGATAATCGAAGTTTGGAGGAGATTCTCGGTAGCATCCCTCCACCCCCGCCCCCAGCAATGACCAATGAACCGGGCGCTCCTCGCCTGATGATAACACATTTAGTTAATCGCAATTTTAAATCTTATGCAGGCGAGCAGATTCTGGGGCCTTTTCACAAGGTACAGCCAAACATGGTTACAAATGTCAACTCTGCGTGGGAAATACTTTGTTACTATGTTGTGTTAAGCTCACAGATTTACCATCATATGTAGTGTTTATCAATTATTATTTTTTTCTTCTTTAATGTCATATTATGCAGCTGTACATGCTGCCTTGTGTAGCGGTAGACACTAAAAGTACAACATAATTAATGATACAACATTATAACATTTATTGAGTTAAAAATAATCCTTAAAAAAAAAAAAAAAAAAAAAGTCACACTCCTCCATTTTGATTTAGTAAGTGTATAATGAAAGGGGTAGTGATATAGTGATGTGCTCAGATTTCTCATAAATTATGACTTTCCTTAAACTTTGTCTTTTCACCTTTTTCTGCTCCTCTCATTATTCTGCAAATATAAGTATATTAAAGTAAATCTTAACTACACCCACTTGGAATACATTTGCTATCATAATCTTACTATGCTTAAATGTTACATAGCTTGTAATGTTATGACCTTTACATTATTTGTTTGTGGATGCAGTATATTTTTATATAATTTGATTTTCATTTTTTTAAATTTTTTATCTTCTCTCTCACCCTTCTCTCAGCGCTTTTCGTGCATCATTGGTCCAAATGGCAGTGGGAAGTCCAATGTGATAGATTCAATGCTGTTTGTGTTTGGATACAGAGCACAAAAGATCAGATCGAAAAAGCTCTCAGTACTGATTCACAGCTCTGATAAACATAAGGATGTGCAAAGCTGTACTGTGGAAGTGCATTTTCAAAAGATTATTGATAAGGTATATATATATAACTCTGTCACACAGATGCACATTACACTCACTCTGGCCTCTCCTAAATGTATAATTACACAGTCCGAATTGAAAGTGGTGATTAGAAATATTTCTCTACTGGATATATATTTTTCTTGAATTTTTAAATTATATTTTTTCCTCAGTGCTCATGAGATAATATTGCTACACAAAGATCACACTAGTGACTAAAGACAGACTCAAAGCAGTCATGAAAGTTACAACTAACGCCCACACATGCCATAGTCAATTCATAATGTGCTAGAATTAATACCACTATTTTTGAACAAATTTTAAATGTGCCATTTAGTGACTAGGCTCTACTCATTTGATTGTACTGTAAAAAGTCAATAAAAGTGGTGTTTTAATTGAGAGACAAATGTATTGTTTTGCATTAGTTCACAAATTACTCTGACAACTGAGTGTAGTATAAAGAATTGGAGTTAAACATGTTTCTATGTTTGATCTGTCACAGGGGGTGTAAGTTTTGCCTTGACCATTGTTAAATATTTCTATTTTCTTTCTGTAAGGTTCAGGAGTTCACAGTAAATTAAAATCTAGTTGATAAACTAATGCCGGCCTTACAATCTGCCATTTCTGAAACATTTTTTTTTTCTTTTCTTTTTTTTAAGAAGTGGTGTAGACAATTTAGATTATTAGACTGTTTTTTAAAATGAATACATGCTTAGGCCAATTGCCTACCTTTTTTAGAATGCATTTATAATCTCATCATCTTGTCTACCATGTTTTTTTAAAATTGTGTAAATTTAGCATGGTAGAATACACTGCAATATTGATATGGTTTATTTACATGTTGGTGTAGCTGGCCTAGATCTGTTGTGTGCTTTTTAAACGGTCCTTTTTCTTAATTGTTTTAAATGTGCAGTGTTTTTCTCTAACCACTCCCAGTGGATTTGTCAGTATTGTGAGTATTATCATTTGATGTGTAGAGCTGTTTTAGAGTTTCTCCTGAACTGTTCTGCACTAAGCTGCTCTGTGTCTTCTGCCCCTCCCCCCCTCTGAGCCAGGAAGGAGATGACTACGAAGTCATCCCCAACAGCAAGTTCTATGTTGCCAGGACTGCCAACAAAGACAATTCCTCAGCCTACCATATCAATGCCAAGAAAGCCACATTCAAAGAAGTGGGGGCTTTACTCCGAAGCCATGGTATTGACCTAGACCACAACAGATTTCTGATCTTACAGGTAATTGTAATTTTTTTATGTAATTTCCTTTTCCATTTCTAACCCTGCTTTTTTTTTTTTTTATCCCTGCTGTGGCCGTCACATTCTGTCAGAGATTTCCTGCTCTTCGCTCTCTGCCCATTTCCCAGTCCTCTTGAGTCAAATGTTTCATGGCCTTAAAGCCATGCCTGTCTGTGGGAATAACCTGTTGCACTGGAATTGGAAAAAAAAAGGAGAGGATATGCCCTCTGCCAGCCCTTAGACTGCTATAGCAGCGCATCATGGTTTGAAACAATGTGGAAAAGGTGCGAACCATTATTTGCTGCTTTAGAATTTTAAGGAAAAAAAATACAATTTTACCCATACACGGACCTGGATGTGAGTGGCTGTAGTTGAGTAACAAACTCAGACTTTGTAGTGAGAAACTTAGTTTTATGGGGTTGACCCTCCAGTGGGGACAGGTTGACCTCCCTACCCCTCCCTTTCCCATGTACCTGCCACGCTTTAGCAGCACGTAAATATTGGCGTGTGAGAATAGACCCCAACCCCAATATTGGCAGTGCTGCTTCAGGGTGGCTGGATCAAACACCCTCCATAACCATGGCTTTAATATTGGTTCAACATTTTGTTCCTTTTTTACCTCCACTGTGAATGTAATGCATCTTTTATATTTTTAAATATTTTTTTTTCTGTATGATTTTTTTTATTATTATTTTTTTATTCTACTTTCTTTTCTTTTAGCATTGTGTTGCACAGAGTTTGCACCAGTTCACTAGTTACACTACCCATTCTGATTGTATTACATGTGTACCCTACCCATTATTATGGATTCACCCATGGCTTTATGGGGTGATGACACAGGTCAGAGCAAAACAAAGTGTGTGTGTGTGTGTGTGTGTGTGTGTGTGTGTGTGTGTGTGTGTGAGAGATAGATTGTGTGTGTGTGTGTGTGTGTGTGTGTGTGAGAGATAGATTGTGTGTGTGTGTGTGTGTGTGTGTGTGAGAGATAGTGTGTGTGTGTGTGTAAGAGAGAGAGATAGTTTGTGTGTGTGTGTGAGAGAGAGAGATAGTTTGTGTGTGAGAGAGAGAGATAGTTTGTGTGTGTGTGTGTGTGTGTGTGTGTGTGAGAGATAGTTTGTGTGTGTGTGTGTGTGTGTGTGAGAGATAGTTTGTGTGTGTGTGTGAGAGATAGATTGTGTGTGTGTGTGTGAGAGATTGTGTGTGTGTGTGTGTGTGTGTGTGTGTGTGAGAGAGATAGTTTGTGTGTGTGTGTGTGTGTGAGAGAGAGAGAGAGATAGTTTGTGTGTGTGTGTGTGTGTGTGTGTGTGAGAGAGAGAGAGAGATAGTTTGTGTGTGAGAGAGAGATAGTTTGTGTGTGTGTGAAAGAGAGAGAGAGAGAGTTTGTGAGTTTGTTTGTGTGTGTGTGTGTGTGTGATAGTTTGTTTGTTTGTGTGTGTGTGAGTGTGAGAGAGAGAGAGTGTGTGTGTGTGTGTGATGGCTGTATGGGAAGAGGCTTTAGCTTTTCTCCAAGGTCACATTTCCAGGCTTCTAGCTAAGGGGAAGCTGTCTATTTTGTGCATCGGTTAGAGCAGAGGATGATGTGGGATCTCCCCTACCTCTACTGGCTTCTCCTTTCATACATTCAACTCATATGTGAGGTTCCTTTTGTCCCAACATATAAATGAAACATACATTGGGACTTAGATCTATAGCTGTAGTTAATTTGTGTTTAACATGACATTTATTTTGTAGGAATATTGTTACTCTGAGCCAGCCTACCTCAAAAAATAAATAAATAAAAATGTTCAGACAAATACAAATTATACTGGAGAGTTCTAACTTGGGGCCAAGTAGTATACAAGTAGTAGTCTTTAAACTTTACATAATCAAAGCATCAAAAACATTTGTTTTTAATCACTTTAATTTTGATAATTATCATTTTAAGACAAGCTGTGTAATGGCCAGTGACTGTTGGTGGGGTAGTGACTTCAAGTGTTCTGAAGTCTGTTTAACATGTCTGTGATAACACTATCCTCTCAATCATATCTATTATTTTTGAAGAATGAGTGCAGTATTTTAATTAATTCTGTTTTTTTGTTTAGAATTGATTTAACTGTTTGTTTAGTGTAACACTGGTGGTTATTCTTACATTCTCTGAGTGGGAAAAGCCATTAGGTTCTCAAAGGGAACCTCTAGAAATATTTTTCTGTACACTGGACATGACTGTGTGTGTGTGTGTGTAGCAGATCAGCTTTATTTTTATGTTCAGAGTGATGAATTCAATTGACCACATATCTTAAGTAAGTGGACTTTTTTTATTATTTTTTTTATTATATAATTATAAGTGTTTTATGAGAACTTTTAGCTCTATGTTTTCAGTGAATGATTGCATGCATGTCTTTGTCCATGTGTTGTTCTGGACTGCACTTAGGGTGAGGTGGAGCAGATTGCCATGATGAAGCCTAAAGGCCAAACAGAGCATGATGAGGGCATGCTGGAGTACATGGAGGACATTATAGGCTCCTGCCGCCTCAAGGAGCCCATCCTAACCCTGGCCCGCCGCATTGAGCTACTCAATGAGCAGAGGGGAGAGAAGGTGACATACACTTATACACTTTCTGCTCATAGTCGTAAGCTAACCAACTTTCCTTCCTGTGTCCTGACTTCATATGCTGAGCATTTATACAGTAGAGGTTAGAGTTTGAAGAGGCTTTTTTTGTATGTGCAATGCATGTGTTTGGCAGCTTTTGACGCACATATCTGAGGTGAAAATAATACATTTTTATAGTTGTATAACTGTAAGGTATGTAAGATAAGTTGGTACTCGGCTGGGCCAACTGCGCAGACATGATTCAGGGTTTTTCATAGAAAACATTTTGTTCACACATTTACTTACTGAAGATTGTGCTATCTTAGTATGATGACACATTTCTTTTTTATTTCTTTTTTTATTCCATTGTAGCTTTTAATTAAAAATTCTACATTGCACAGAATAATGTAAATGCTGTAAAACATTTATTTTAACATGTCACTAATGCATATAGTTTATGTCTAGAAATGTTATTAAAGTTACTGCAATATGTTCACTGCCCTAGCTAAACCGAGTAAAGCTAGTGGAAAAGGAGAAGAATGCTTTGGAGGGAGAAAAGAACAAAGCTGTGCAGTTCCTCACCCTGGAGAATGACATCTTCAAGCACAAGAGTCAGCTCTGGCAATATTATGTGTGAGTGCACCAGTACCATCTCTCCAGTCTGTACAAGACAAACCATATAATCTCAATACATTACAATGTAGACCGACCAGTAGCATAGAAAAGAGAAAATCCATTGAATGCATTGCAATGTTATACTGTGTATTTCTAAACCTAACAGGTGCAGTGTGACCCTTCTCTAGTGTCAGATGCCAATATCTTTGTTTTATGTTTAAAACATTAAGTTTTACCTCACACTGTTTTTTCCTGATATCTCGTTGCCATTAGTCATGATCTGCAGAAGCGTACGGTTGATAAAGGACAGGAGAAGCAGAAGATCTTGGAGGACACCAAGGAACTCACTGAGAAAAATGAAAAGATATCACAGGAGACAGAGAAAATGAACCAAGAGCTCAAAAATGTGGAGAAGTAAGGCACTTTTTTGTCCTCCTTCCCCCCCCCAACTAACTAATGTAACGTGCTTAGGTTACAAACGTTTTTAGAAGGTTACTAGTTTTTCTACACAATTTTGTGGTTGTCTTTTGCCCTAAACTGATTTTTGTTTAGAGGCAAAATTCCAGTTCAGGTCTAGAAAAGTACAACTGTAATTTATATGTACTAAAATTTGATAGTTCCACAAATGTTTGCCAAAAAGTATAGAAAAGTGTTGTTCCCTTGCAAAAAATAAAATGGTATAAACTTGATGTTGTTCTAACCAGCCAGAAATTTATACATTTTTGGCTTTGATAGATTATTTTTAAAACTGATAAAACTGGCTGAGCTTTACTATGAAGAGTTTACTGTGTTGGGCCTATTACTATTTGTGATGTACACGTTGTTTTGCATATTTTCTGTATTCTGTTCAGTTGATTTTTCCATGATTGAGTGTACTCAGTAAAAATGCGGTTCCTTCACCAGAAAACAAAATAAGCTCAGCAAGTACATTGAGACACAGAAGGAGAAGTTCACCCAGCTGGACCTGCAGGATGTTGAAGTGCGTGAGAAGATTAAACACTCCAAGAGCAAGAACAAGAAACTGCAGAAGCAACTGGAAAAGGACAAAGAAAAGGTGCGTAGGCCTTCAAATTGTGGTCCACTATTACACACCGTTGAATCACTTCATTTAACTTGGTGTCACTGTTTGCTTCTCTGCAGTAGTTGTGATTATTTCACTCCCACACTATCACAGTAGGCATTCTCAGTGTTTGGAGGCACACAGGTCACATCATTTGTCAGGAGAGCATTATTGTAGCCATTTTCCCAAAAATGTACAATCTATATCCATTAACAAATACAGGGTTGCACTAAGTCAAGACAAGCTAGCACCAGTGTTACTCTGTTTATTTTGTCCCGTGGCCAAGAAAGAAACATGGGCACTAAAAATACAATTTCCGTTGCTTATAAAAGACACAAGGGTTGTTGTTTTGAGGGCTAGGGAAAAAGACATTTGTCAAGGCTTTAAAGAAACCTAAATGAATTGCAGAGTTCAAGAACATTTTTAACACATGTTAAATTTGAATCAAATTTACTAGAATCACTCATTTCACAGGTTCCCGTTTTACAGTTGTCAACACAACACGGCACTGTTTCTGTTTTTTAAGTATGGCTCATTTCATTATGTTTATGTTATGGATACATCTGATACATATCCTAGAGATACATTTTGTGAAAATTAAAATAATATAAATTTGTGTCAAAAATATAACAGTTAGTGTAGCTTTATAAACAAAAGGCCTGGCTGCTGGAAGAGTTATAGTTTCCAAAGAAATGTAACTTGACATCATTCTGCATGATAGCTACAGCGACACAAATCAAGACTAAGTAGAGTGAAATTTGCGTTCATACAAAAAAAATGTGAATATTGCTAGCAGATATTGGTCTTGGACATGATGCCCTATGTGACCGAAAATAATATAATAGTCTCAGTTGCAAAAGTGTGTATAGACTTTGGTTCAATCTTTCATTTATTTTTTTGTTACCTTGGGCAATGAGAAATCTGTGTATATCTTCTAGATGAATTGACATTATGCTTACAAAAAATAAATCCTGTATAAAATTGTAAATCAAATTTAATGGCAGGAAGGGCTATTTGTTCAAAAACTAGCCACTAGGGGGCTGTGAAGTAACACAAGTTGATGTTAGTGTGTGCCTATTGATAGACCTCGTGCTCTGTTTCACTATTAATGATGTTCCTGTTTCTTAGACTAATGTTTCTCTAACTTGCACACTTAGTGAAACATTTTCCCCGTAACTGTAGCTATAGCTTCTCTTCTCCCTCTCTGCTCTAAAACTCTATCTGTTCCACCTACAATGGCTGTGCTCTGGAAACGTGTTGGTCAGAGGGGGGGCTGGGCAGAGGCAGGCAGACCTCTGGGGAGCAGTGTTCTGCTGTGTGGTAGTCAACTATGGCCTGGCTTGTGTAACACTCCCAGCAGCCACATTCACATTTCACCCGCAGTTAACCCTACAAAACATAGACTATATACACACACACCACTCCTTGCCTTGTTTCAGCCCTGCCAAGCGGGAGACTGTTGTGCCAGTCTTAACCAGGGCTTGCTCAGTGCTGAATGTGTGTTTAGAGTTGATTACAGTTGTGTGTTTTGGCCTGCTTCTGAATGTTTAGCACAGTTGCCTGTAACTGACACTGGCAGAAAGCTCATTCAATTCATTTACTTTATACCTCTTGTCTCCTGAAGTCTTCACTGATCCCTTAATCTCATCATCTAATGTAAGAGGTAAAGGGCTATTACTCTGTGGTTGGTTGAAGTGTGTATTGGTGAATTATGTCCTCAAGTTGAACCTAGACAAGTGTAGCCACTGTTGCTTAGAATCCAGACTCGGACACATCTCATCTGTTTTTGTATGTTCTCCTGTCTGGCTCATCTTTCAGCTGGAGGAAGTGCGCGGTGTACCAGCCAGCAGTGAAAAGGCCATCTCTGAGGCAACAGCTTGCAAGGAAGAGCTGGAGAAGCAGAAGGTGAAAGAAGAGAAAAAACTTGAGGAGGTGATGGAGAGTCTGAAGGAAGAGACCAGCGGCTTGCAGCAGGACAAAGAGGTGTGTGTATAAATCTTGGTGTTAGGTTTGTTTTGTTTTTTTTGGGCATACTTTGTTTAGATTTTTTTTGCATTGTTTTCTGTAAAGTCTCTTTGTCTTCCAACCTTACCTCTCCTCTTTTTGTGTTCTCCAGACCAAAGAGAAAGAGCTGATGGAGCTCAGCAAGGCTGTAAATGAGACCCGTTCTCGTATGGACCTGGCTCAGTCGGAGCTTGACATCTACCTTAGCCGCCACAACACAGCTCTGATGCAGCTCAACACAGCCAAGCAGACACTTCAGACAACCTCTGACACGCTGCGTGAGCGCCGTGCCGCCATCAAAGACCTGGAAGTCAAAATACCCCAGAAAGAACAGGAGCTCAAAAAGGTAAAGCCGACATCAATCTTGTGGTGTAGATGGCTTTTTGTTTAGGCAGCATTTGCACGTGACGTCTTGTGTTGAAACCATTACACATCCAGCTGTGCAAACTACATCTGCTGACAATTTCTGTCCAGCGGATGGCGTAACCTGTGTAAGCTTCTCCTTGAATTGCTCCTCTCCTTTTCTTTGCAGGACGAGGCAGCATTGGAGCAGCTGATGAAGATGGATAATGAGACTAGGGAAGTGGTGAGGGAAATAAGGCAGAAGGTGGATGAAGCCAAAAGCTCTCTGTCCTCTAACCGCAGTCGAGGAAGGGTCCTGGATGCCCTCATGCAGCAGAAGAAGAGTGGCAGAATCCCTGGCATCTTTGGAAGATTGGTAAAACGCTGTTATAACAAATTAATACAGAGTTGCACAGCAACAATATCATTTATGGTCATCATCTAGCTACTGTGATCACAACAACTTGAGTCTCATCATTGCTATATTAACATCAACCCCGCTTTACCAATTTATTTCATTGTGTTTGTATTTCTAAGCATTCAATGTCTGTAATTAAAAACCAAAGCAAAAGTATATAGTAGTTGTATTACAAATTATTGTTTGTGCTTGTAGGGAGACCTTGGAGCCATAGATGAAAAGTATGATGTGGCCATTTCCTCTAGTTGTGGCGCTCTGGACAACATCGTGGTGGATACCATTGACACAGCTCAGAAATGTGTCATGTTCCTCAAAGAACAGAACATCGGGTTCGCGACCTTCATTGGTCTTGAAAAGGTAAAGATCATTAATCTTCCGGACCCTCAATCAACATTTGATTAGTCTCTTTAAGGATAGATTGGTTTAGCTTCTCTGTGAAATATCATACATGCTACACTCTAAGTACTGACTTCAGTAGCTGGTCAAGACAGTAGAGAAATTACAGTACAGAAATTATATTTTGTTACTGGCATTGTTTCTGGAAAAGACGTACATTTACTAAACTTTAAAACTATGTTGAGCTACTCCGATGGATAAGGAGATTAACACAAATGATCTCCTTATCTTGCTCCGCCTTCTCATTCCTCCTCACTTCCTTTGCTCAGATGAAGGTTTGGGAGAGGAACATGGCTCCCATTCGCACTCCAGAGGACAGCCCTCGTCTCTTTGACATGGTGCGTGTGAAAGATGAGAGTGTGCGACCAGCTTTCTACTTCGCCCTAAGGGACACTCTGGTGGCCCAGGACATGGAGCAGGCCACAAGGATGGCCTTCCAGAAAGACAAGCGCTGGCGAGTGGTCACCCTGAAGGGACAGATCATTGAGATGGCTGGTGGGTGGCCCACTTTTTCTGTCAAAACTTTACCTGGCTAATCTTTTTCCTCGAGCTTGCATACGTATGGCTCTCTCAGTGAAGATAATGCATTCTGTTTTTACGAACCGGATTTTAATTTAATTTGTTTTATAAATCTCCCTGTGGTCTGGTATGTGCTTCACAGGAACCATGACTGGAGGAGGAAGAGCATTGAAGGGCAGGATGGGCTCCTCTATTGGCACAGAGGTCTCCCAGGAGGAGGTGAGTGTTTTTCAGAAGTCTTAGAGTAGGAAATTGGTCCTAACTGGCATGACTTTTAAAGCGATATGTATTTGGTGCTACTTTTAACTCCACTTTGTCTAGAAAGGAAAATAATAATAAAAAAAATAATGCCACACTTTTTCATAGAAATGTATTAGATTCAAACTTCTTGTTACTCATTTTGTAACATGGCTACCTTTAAACTGTGCCTGCTTCGCAGAAATGGCAAAATCTGAACCATGAGAACAGATTGTGCAAATGCATTGCTTAATGTAATATCTATACCAAGGCATGCTCACATTTAACAGGACTTCTTATACAGTAACAACATAACAAATAGGCATAATGTCTAACACCACAACATGCAATACGAGAACTCAAAAAGCTAAATTTAATATTTTTATGTAAATTGTAAATTTCATCCTTCCTTAGAACTAGCTTTTAAAACAAGTGACACTCTTTTCTGTATTTAGTTTATTGTATCGTTAAGATAGAACTGTGATGTTATTCATCTCAAAGGAGACCTTATACTTCTTACTTTAAATGGGTAATGCAAGCTTCAGAAATGACTCCTAATTCCTGCTGTAAGATAGTAGTATTGAAGTTTTACCTAAAGCACGTTTCCCAGAAGTAATTCTGAGATACTGGATGAAAATGGACACTGCCATCACATAATCGCCACAGCAGGCCATTCGTGTATGAGACGTGATTATTATCGTGTGTTTTCTGCAGCTTGACCGTATGGAGAGCAAGCTGAATGAGAAAGTGTTGAAGCTGCAGGGCTGCCAAGAGAAAAGGCTGCAGCTAGAGGAGAACATCCAGCGCCTGCGACCAGAGCTCAGAGATATGAAGAACACCCTGGAAAAATACGCCAACAGCATGGCTGTACGGCAAATGCAAATATTCCTTTTCAATCACTGTGTTTCTATCTCACTCATTTGGTGTATTTCTGATCTAAATATGAACCCCCTACTATTTCTAGCCAACCATAAAATGTGACAGTATCAACTGTGTGACTGAGTATTTTCCTGCTTTCCTTACTTCAGAGTCTAGCTGATCAGGAGGCTCACTTGAAACTGCAGATCAAGGAACTGGAGGCCAATGTGCTGGCTGCTGCCCCAGACAAGGCCAAACAGAAACAGATGGAGAAGAGCCTGGATGCCTTCAAGAAAGGTAGGGTCCTTCTGTATAGAGAAATGTTATCCAGTTAATGTTTGATCTCATGTTAGACCTTATGGAAAATAATGACACTCCACATAATCACATGGTGTCCAAATGGTCATATTGAGTTATTGTTTTTAGTTTTAATGAGCCTACATGTTTACATGCCAGTTTAATTCATGAGACTGTCTCTCCCCCCTTTTAATCCCTATATATATATCTCATCACATTGAATGTCCAAAATGAATATTATCATTCTCTCTTATTCCTTTCTCCCTGTTCTGTCCCTTCATAACTCTTTCAGACTATGATGCTGCGTCCAGTAAGGCTGGCAAGGTGGAAAATGAGGTGAAAAGGCTCCACAACCTGATTGTAGACATCAATAGCCACAAGCTTAAGGCTCAGCAGGACAAGCTTGACAAGATTAACAAGGAGCTAGATGACTGCTCCTCCACCATAACCAAGGCCAAAGTGGCCATAAAGACTGCTGACCGGTGAGGAAATAATGCCTGTTTTACGCTCTGTATTTACATTTTTGCATTGTTCACACACACACACACACACACACACACACACACACACATACACACACACACACACACACATACTTTGTTTAAAGTCAGTGCATTTGTTGGTAAAGTGTCTGGTTTAACTGTATATGAATGTCTTAGTGTGAAAACTGTCCTAAAGTCACAAATTGATAAAGGAAAAAAAAAGATTTCTAAGGGGAATACTGTATTATGTTTATCTATCTAGGGGCAACGCCCCTTCTCTGGGTTCTAAGTGTTATTGAAGTCCACTTATCAGAGTCAGCAAGGAAGTAACTATTGTTATGCTTAATACTTAAGGAGACCAATATTTGTGTCAGGTCTGTGCATCACATATAAGTAGCATTAGCTTACAGGAACACTGACTGAACTCCTCTTCTTCCTATTGTTGTCATTGTTTCTCTGAGTTAATTAATGTTGTGGCTGTAGCAACTAAAAAATGCATCTAGTCATTAGTATCTGTAGCTGGAACATTTGGATTGATGGTGTGGGCAGACCAGCCTAGCAGTCTGATGTAGCAAGACGACACTGGTGGCAGCATGTGACATGTTTTGTTCGGCTTCCAGCCGATGAAGAACAAGGTGTAGCTTATAAACTGAGGCACACAGCTATGTGAAAGGTCTTCTTCCTTGATGTCAAATTCTGACTTAATGTATTTGAACTCACAGTGAGGAGGAGGAAACGGCTGCAGATGTTTCTTTTGTATATGTATGTCATGTAGACAAGATGGTTGCAACTTCAGCAGTCCCTCAATAACAATTTTGTTTTGCAAGACTAAACCTGACAGTTGTTTCTCACTCACGCATATATTAACCACTACCACTCTGACAGAATGTAATATCTGTGTCTTTTGCTCTCTGTGTCGCCTCTGCAGCAACCTGAAGAAGTGTGAGGAGAGTGTGAAGCGTGTGCAGGGTGAGCTGGAGGACATTGAGAAGTCATTGGCTGAGCTCACCGAACAACTGAAGAAACTGGAAGACGAGGCCGGCGAGGTCATGAAGGCCTGTCAGGAGGCTGAGGTTGGCACTTTTTAGTATCTTTGTTTTCTACAGATTTTCACAGAAAAATGCCCTGATATTTTATACCAATATATCCAAAAGTAGTAATTTCCTTCTCTAAAAAACAGTCCGTTTCATTTCAACTTTCAGTGGTTTATTGTAAACCTGGTCTTCTTGCCACGTCCATAGCCAGGACTGCATCTTGTAATTTGAAAATAAAGAGAAAAGTTGATGATTACAATTACCACAAAGGAATGAAAAATACAATAAACTGTTAAAATATAGTTTTGAAAAAAGATTTATTTATTTTTTTACCATTTTTAATCAAAATAAACACTTTAGAAATTCCACAAATCCTATTTACATCTTACCAAAGTGTTTCAAAGGTGTTGCTGTCCAGCTTTGCATGTGGGTATAATTGGTCATTGTGGACCATTTCTGGGTTTAGTAAAACATGTCTACTATCTCTCATGTCATTGATACTTAAGACCAACTGCACTTTCTTTTGCTCTGTGTGTAGAATAGTCACGTCTAAATTAAATTTTAACACTGGAATAAGCCGAGTACCACTGTTTTTTTTTTCTTGTCCTCCAGGCGGCACTTCCTGAGGTGCAGGAGCAGTATCAGGGGGTGTTGAAGGAGATAAAGGTCCTGCAGCAGCAGGAGCACGCCATGCAGGAGGAGTCCCTCAGCGTCCGGCTACGCATCGAACAGATCGAGACCACCATCACCGACTACAACAGCAAGATCAAACACTGGCAGAAAGAGGTGGCTGAGCGTGTGAATTCAAGCACAACTTGGGTTTTATTTTAGTAATTTAGGTCCTAGGTTTCATTGGTAATAACATTTATACTCACCAAAGTAGTAGTTGACAACTGGGAGCTCAGCGGCATTACTCAACATTGTTTAATGGTAAAATGTTCAGGATTTCAATAATGTCCTTTTTGTTTTTCTAAGTGAAGGCTGGTATTTAACCAGCATTTTTTAAAGTTATTGTTGGAATTTACAGATGGTTCTGTTCACATTGATGATCCATAGCAAATGTGTGAGTGAATGAGTTCTAATTGTGACTGTTGTGTCTTTTACGGAGTGTTAATTCATCTTGTTTATATTCTTCAGGCCACCAAGCTATCCCTTCATACCATTGAGGGCAATCCAGCAGAGGAACTTCCTGTTCTTACTTCTACCGAACTTGAAGAAATCGCCAGCCCTAACGTCATTATCAACCAGATCTCAACGTTGGAGACCAAGTGTGCTCAGATGAAGCCCAACCTCGGGGCCATCGCTGAGTATAAGAAGAAGGTATGCACGAATATGAACATCTCACCCTAGCAGGGGTTCACAAATGTTATGATTATTGAATCCCAAGTGGTTGTATTTCTTCAGTTTACAGCAAACGCACAAAAAGAGGCAAATTTCAAATTGTGATTGAAAGAAATTTCTTGAGTTTAAGGCTCTTAAAGCTGTAGTGCGTAGTTTCTGTCTCCCGCATGAGGAATTCTAAGTAATGACAACAATTCTGTCAGTGCAGCCACATGATACAAGCCTTCCGTGAACGCGCTCGAGTTTCTGCGCGCCAAAGTCGCCGGGCAACACCAATATTCTCAACATAGCCAAACTGAGAAATACAGAGAGTTTTGTTAAGCTGATAGTCTTAAAGCAACACCAAAGATTCCTTTGTACCTTAAAATAATGTTTCCAAAATTGTTTCAGTGGTTCATCAACTCGTAACAAGGTGAACGGCACTTCTGCATTCGCTTTGCAGCTCTCTACCGGCTATAACCGCACTATGCAAATTTGCCAGATTGAGTAGCGGATCTGTAGTTCGAATGAGACATAAGAAATGTACGACCACAGTAATGGACAACCTGTAGGGGGACCGAAAAGGAAAAGTGCTTTGGTGTTTTTCTTTAATTAGCTTTATATCAACTCATTTGGCAATCGCTTGAATGTAACAGATGTTCATTATTATAAAAAAAAGTTACGCACTAAAGCTTTAAAGGTCCCATGGCATGAAAATTTCACTTTGAGGTTATTTAACATTAATGTGCGTTCCCCCAGCCTGCCTATGGTCCCCCAGTGGCTAGAAATGGCGATAGGTGTAAACCGAGCCCTGGGTATCCTGCTCTGTCTTTGAGAAAATGAAAGCTCAGATGGACCGATCTGGAATCTGCTCCTTATGAGGTCATAAGGAGCAAGATTACCTCCCCTTTCTCTGCTTTGCCTGCCCAGAGAATTTGGCCCACCCATGAGAACGAGAGACGGCATGGCAGTTAGTCAAGCCCCCCCCCCCTTCCCCCCTCCCTTCCCCCCTCCTCCTCAATAGCATTTAAAGCTACAGACACAGAGATGGCACATCCTAAGTAAAGCTCATTGTGGGACTGGCTCTAGTGGCTGTAATTCTGCACCAAGGCTGAATTTCGGGAAAGAGACTTCAGATACAGTATTAGGGGACCACTAAGGTCTATATAAAAGAGACTTCAGATACAGTATTAGGGACCACTAAGGCCTATATAAAAGCATCCAAAAAGCAGCATGTCATAGGACCTTTAACTGAAAGAGTAAAAGTGAGAGGTGGTGAAAAAAGAATTATGGAATCCCGTGAAGGATTTATGAAAAAGGAAAGCCAGTTTCAACGTGTCGTGTGTGTGTGTGTGTGTGTGTGTGTGTGTGTGTGTGTGTGTGTGTGTGTGTGTGTGTGTGTGTGTGTGTGTGTGTGTGTGTGTGTGTGTGTGTGTGTGTGTGTGTGTGTGTGTGTGTGTGTGTGTGTGTGTGTGTGTGTTCAGGAGGAGCTGTACCTGCAGCGCGTGGCCGAGCTGGACGAGATCACTAACCAGAGGGACCAATTCAAACGCGGCTACGAGGACCTGCGCAAACAGCGCCTCAACGAGTTCATGACCGGATTCAACATGATCACAAACAAGCTGAAGGAAAACTACCAGATGCTCACACTGGGTGGTGATGCAGAGTTGGAGCTCGTGGACAGTTTAGATCCCTTCTCTGAGGGAATCATGTTCAGGTAGGTGGAGGAAAACAAAGTACCAAAGGCACATTTAGTCGCTACAAATCCTGTCCTTTTTGTTTGAGCTCTGATTTGCGGTCTCTCTCTCTAGTGTGCGTCCACCAAAGAAGAGCTGGAAAAAGATCTTCAACCTGTCAGGGGGGGAAAAGACCCTGAGCTCCTTGGCTCTGGTGTTTGCTCTGCACCACTACAAACCCACACCGCTCTACTTCATGGACGAGATAGACGCCGCTCTCGATTTTAAGAACGTCTCCATTGTGGCCTGTTACATTTATGTGAGTATGGACCTGTGTGTTGGGCAATGAGACAAGCTGCATGGTGAAGTTGTGGCTTAGGAATGTGTTGTGATACACAACTCAGGAGGGGTGCTGATTTATTATTAAGGAATTAAACATTTTAGCCAGTTAATCTGGAGCTAATCAGTGCTGTTGGCTAACACTGGAGAGTTCAGACAAATCACTTGTTTTTGAGAGTACAAAACCTTTAACTGTTTCCATTATTATTATTATTATTACACAAACTAGCTGTTTCCATTTGTTTGCATTTTTTTAATCCTACTTCTATGCTGCTTTGCTTCACCTTTTTAATATCTATCTCTGGTTGTTACTATTTCTGTTGTACTGATTAGGGCTGCAACTAACGATTATTTTAATAATCCATTAATCTGTCGATTATTTTTTCAATTAATCGATGAATCAGATAAAAAAACAAAAGCATCAACTCAATACATACTTGCATACAACTTGTTTTAGTTACTAGTTGTGTAAAGGTAAGTAACCCAAAGAGCAGATACAGACCACACACACACGGCGCCGAGTGGGGCTCTCCGATGCTCCGGACACAAACGAGCAGGCTTATGTGCCGGGGCTAAGCCCCAATGAGCCCCAGCCCAATTTAACCACCGGTTACGTCTCCTATGGTATTTCCTCTACCTCTGGTCTGCTCTTTTTTTTTTCGCTCTGCGCTCAACAATTTTTTTTTTGTTTTGTTTTTTATACTCAAACACATCTTATTGACTGGCGTAACAGTCGCGCGACACAACGAATCCATAATTAAATTCGTTGCCTTTTTTTTTTTTAAATAATCAAATTTAATCGGTTTGTTGTTGCAGCCTTAGTACTGATCTGATTGTTTTTCTTTGTCTTTACTTTGTAAAGTGCCTTTGAGTACCTTTTTTAAAGCGTTCTATAAAAATAAATGTATTATTTCTGTTGCTTTTGGGTAAATGTACACTTAACTCTTCAGTTTACAATTTGACAGCTCCTCTGCAGCAGTTGTGTAATAACTCGATTAGGACGAAAATGTAAAATCTGTTTGGATCAGTCATTTCTGTTCCTTTTCTCATCTCTGTGCAGGAGCAAACAAAGAACGCTCAGTTCATCATCATCTCCCTGAGGAACAACATGTTTGAGATCGCTGATCGTCTCATCGGCATCTACAAAACCCACAACACCACCAAGAGTGTGGGAATCAACCCCAAGACCATTGTGTTTAAAGAGCATGATGCCATCACTGCTTAAACCTCCGAGGGCTAGCTTTGGGCCTTTCCTTTCCCTTCTATACACGTGTACATATTTGTAATGTCTTTTTATTCTATCCTTTTATGATTAAATGCTGCTATTTTTTATTACTATCTGAAACAATAAATGTCTTCTGGCAAGATCTTTTTCTCCTTTTACACTCATGTGCATGAACATAACCATACAACTTTGTGAATATATTTTGTTAACAAAGTATTTAAGGTGTCTGTCAACACTTTCGTTGAATTCTTAATGTTTCAGTCAGGGCCCAAATGATTGATAACGGGGATAGGGATGCACAGATTGTGAGATTCTGGGCTGATACCCATGTTTAAAATAACAATTTGGTTGATACCAATGTTTTGTTGGTGTTAATTATTCCCCCTTTTGTGACGGAAATAAAATGATTAAAAAAAATAACTTTTCAAAGTCATTCATCCCTTATCTTACAATCTTTAACTCAGCACAAATTCAAACTTTTCTTAAACATTTTGTGAAACGTGAAAGCCATTACACAAGCAATAAAATGTTAATGTCCTTTGACTGGAACACTGCTTTTATTAAAATCTGTTGATAAAATCCTACTGTCAGGCTAAGCATACTCTAGCATCCAAACTCATCAAAAACTGATGGCAGGGATGCCACAAGCCAGCAGCTCATGTGTGGCAAAGAGTATCTAGATTACAGAAGCACCGAAAGATATTTTTGTAAGTTACACATTTTTTATGCATAACATTTCGTAAAATCTTGTGACTTGGTGGGCCGTAGATTCCTAAATTATGCACGTAAACTTAATAAACCCAGTGAAACCAGCTCCAAAAGGCTATATTCTAAATATTTTATTTTAAATACAACTTGTGCAAGACTGTACACTGGTAATGTTCTGCTGCGATAGCTTGGACACCATATAGTTCACACTACAAAGACAACTGTAGCGAGCATCATCACCACTTTGAGACATGCTGCAACACTAACTGACTTGTAACCTATCTCAAACTGGTACACAACTGGCTTTTTCTTAAAATTATAACAATATATAACAAAACTAAAAGCCTTCAAACTAATGTATTAACACTTTTTAAAATACAAACTGCAAAGAAGTTTAGAAAAATACAACCACCACAATAGGTGTGGGTTAGATATTGCTGAGATGTCATTTTGTTTTCAGTATGTGATGCTTGCTGTAGCATATAAGAAGTACAGTTTGCATAACCTGTGTACATAATATTTAGGAATGCAGCATGGCATACTAATATCTGACAGATACTCCAGCTGACGTTTCAGGAAGGATCTGTCCTGTTGACGTCTGCTTGAGCAATAAAGGGTAACACTTTACTTGAAGGTATCTACATAAGAGTGACATGACACTGTCATGACACAGTCATGACACATGAACCCTAACCATAACATAACTTCATGACAAAAACCGAATGACACTTACTAAAAGAAGTGTTATGTCATAAACGTTTATAATGTTTATGACGCGTTCATGACAGTGTCATGTCACTCTTATGTAGATACCTTCAAGTAAAGTGTAACCGAATAAAGTAACATTTGTGTGATGTAAAATAGAACAGGTAAAGCTTTTCCAAAGGCTATAATCATTTTTAAAATATACTGTATATCAGTGCACCACCGTAGTAAATAGAGCACTGAGCTACATGTCCTGGTGGAACACGGTCCACAACAATAAGGCTATTTGGTGGGGCGCGGTAAAGGTGTGATGGTTAAAGGCACGGCAAAGGAGCCACGAGCTGTGCATCACTGCGACGTGATCTCAGGTCCACCGTGTGTCTGGTTCCACTCACCAGGCTCTAAAGTTCACATCCAGCTCCAGTCGCTGTCAACAGCCTTGTGTAAGGAGATACACGTATCAGCTGTCCTGAGCTCTCTGACATAACGGGGAAGCTACTGAAGTGTCCGGCCCAGTGCATGATGGGAAAGGTGACTTTGCCAACATGAATCTATGTTAAAAAAACGTCTGATTAGTGTTTGACAGGACAAGAATCTCAGCCACTTTAGACAATGCATGTGACGCAGCGCGTTAGCAAAATACAGCTAGAAATATGGTACGGGCTAGGTCTATTTTTGACAGAGCCGCAGGGCGTTCCCTGGCAGGAAGTGGAACGGCTAGAGCAATATAGTCTATTTTTCAAGACAAACACCACTGTGCAGACTCCCGATCGTACATTACATCACTACAATATTATACAAACTGAAACACGGCCACAAATCTTTGATCCATGTTGTTCATAACTTGACTAAAGAAACTATGTAGACTACTAACTTTTATGGTAGAAGCAACAAATATCCAGAAAAAAAAAAAGGGACCAAAATCAAAGTGATACGCACTGTGCAGCCAGTATGCGCCGCATCTGCGCCTGGGGAAAGTCCCCGGCAACGCTTGAAAATGACACAATTCAATACATAAAAAGATGAACAGTGCCAAGAAATGTTTTAAAGAGCTTGAACTTTTCATGTGCTGTGCAGGTTACGACTGGGAATCTTTGAAGTAAGGCTAAAGGGAAACATCCACCCACAGATTAACATTATCATCTACATGGTTCATGCATTTAAAAAGGTGTTATTATTTCTACTCAAATCTGTTTTTAGTATTTCACTAAAATTATACTGAATTTTATATTGATCATTTTTGTTCTATCAATTTTCCCCAAACGTGCCTTGAATGTACTCATTGGCAGATTTTTTTGCCAGGACGGTAATAGCAGGTGTTTAAAAGGTATAATAGGGTGAATTTGTTCCTCTACTACAGGAGTGTGTAAGTGAGGCTTTCTCAGCTTCTAAATGAAATCTGCGGGCTCCAGTTTGGTGCGTTTCAGTGTAATGTCAGAGTTCTGAATAAGGCAGCCAGCTGCTGGAAGGCCTTTTCACCCAATGAGGAGAGGTGAGAGCTCCATCTTTCTACCGTGGCCTCCATCACTGTGTATGCTGAGCGCACCGTGTCCCAGAGAGACGTGATCAGGTCACTGCTCAGGCCGTGGACCAACTGACTGAACTGAGAGAGCAGAGAGAAACCGAGTGACACCCCTCCGACCGGGTTGACCCACAGCGCTGCCAGCAGCGGCAGCAGCAGCAGCAGCAGCCCCACCAGCACCACAGAAGAAGTAGGCCGCAGCTCACACCACAACTTGTGCGCCCAGCTGACGGACTGATCCCTTCCAGCTTCGGCTCCGTCCCCGGCCTCCACGCGGCCACATCTGGCGCAGCAGCACACCTTAGGGACAGGCGCTTCCTCCAGGCTCCCGATGGTCACAGCGGGCCAGTGCTGCTGAAGGTGCTCTGCTGCCCGCGGGGTGACAGACAGGTTTATCACTGAGGGCAGAGGGGTTTTAACAAACTCCTCCACCCTCTCTCGAAACAAATGCACCTGCTCCAGGAAGACCAGCGGCGAGTCCTCCTCCTCTACTGATGAACCCAAGGACACCAGGTCCAACTGTTCTTCCTGCAGGAAACATGACGGTTAGCAGTGCTTTTCTTTTTTTTTTTTTTTTCAAGCAAAATTGAACTCACATTTGCTTGTTTGTGCTGCTATGTTTGGGGTTTGGATTGTCACTACAAACACTACATCACTTAAAGTGCTCATATTATGCTTTGTGGCTTTTCCCCTTTCCTTTATTGTGTTATATATCTTTTTTGTGCACGTTATAGGTTTGCAAAGTGAAAAAGCCCAAAGTCCACCCCAAAGGGACTTACCATCTCCAACAGAAAACACTGTTCACAAACTGCTCCAAACAGCTCTATTGTAGTCCAGCCTTTACTTCCGTGATGAACGTGAATCACTTTGTAACACGTTATAATGCTCACCTAGCTGCTAGCATGACACGCCCTCATACTCTGCTTCTGACTGGCTAGTGGTCCTTACCTAGCTACTGCACATGTGCGACTCCCAACAAAGATGGTACAGAAGTGAGAGGTCTCACTCTGTAGCTAAAACAGAGAGCTCAACACACAGGGTGAAAAGAGGAGCTGCAGCAATGTGCAGTACAACAAAAAGTTTTCTGAAAATTAAACCATGTAAACCTATTCTGATACAACCTCTAAATACAATTATGAACCTGAAAATGAGCATAATATGAGCACTTTAATGATGATAATGTGTGCTATGACTGGATGTAAATGAAGTGAAAAACACACCTGGAGCTCCTTCACTCGGTGAATGAGTGGGTCGTAGGCCCGGGACACCTCTGCACCAGCTTTATCCAGGGCTTCCAGGTAGGCGTGTCTCTTCCTGGCCAGCACCGCCTCCAGCGTCTGAAAAAACTGATTGACCTCCTGTCGGTCCTGCCTCACCAGACCCTCACAGCGGGCTTTCTCCTGCTCCAGCTGCTCCCCCAGCTCACACACCTAACAGAGGGAGAGGGACAGTCAGCACAACAGGAAGGGAGTTTTTTTTTCTGCGGGGTCTTAAAACGTCTTAAATTTAAAAATCCAAATGTTAGGCCTTTAAAAGTCTTAAATTGGCTGAAGTATTGTGTTCTAGGTCTTAAATAATTTTAAACAGGTCTTGATTTTCCTACTTGAATGCAACGCTACCTCTAATGCTTCTTTTTTTTTGCCATGCCGTGGTGTTGTAGTTATTTCCTTCACTAGCTCAAATATAATTCGCTGTATTATGACTACAAACGAGTAGGGGTGCACCGATCCGATATTAAGATCGGATATCGGTCCCGATATTGACAAAATAGCTGGATCAGGGATCGGGAAAAAGAACAGATTTTTTTTTCCCTCTGTCGCACGTGTGTCACATGCTGGAAGAGTTGAGTGTACAAATAAATAAGAATTCAATACATTCCATCTATGTTATTTTGTCTTAGTTAGGAAAGTGATGTTTAGTTAGGAAAGTCTGGTGCCTTTAGTCTCTTCCACATGGTGGAAGGGAAGTATAAGGTGGAAGGTATACAGCGTATTATTAATTCAACAACGGTATTGGATCGGTATCAGGTATTGACAGATACACAAAGCCCAGGCATCGTATCGGGATTGAAAAAGGTCGGATCGGTGCATCCCTACAAATGAGACCAACATGCAACTCATATTGCAGCCAATCACCTTTCATGTTTTTGTTGCGAGTCTCTTTCTGATTGTACCTCAAACATAAAACAGATTTTATTCTTCAGCCATACTTGGCTTGGAAAAAAAATGAATTTAGGGCTTATTTGATGTTGTGATGAAGGTTTTGAATTTCATTCACAAAAAGGTCTTCAAAAAGGTCTTAAAAAGTCTTAAATTTGACTTGGTGAAACCTGCAGGAACTCTGTTCCCAGAACATACATTTATATTAATGTATTTCGTTGAACAGATTTCTAAATGAACACAGCACACAGGTTTTTTAAGAGTATCTTTCCACATGAATTTGCCCCCAGTTGAAACACTGGCCATATTGACAGGATTCCCCACCTGTGCCCATCTCTGCTCAGAGAGTCTGGTCAGCAGTAGCGATGGGGTCTGTTTTTCTCTGATGAATGCCGCCTGCAGGTCATCTATGGGATGGCCCTGGTGCTGCCCGACAGTCAGACACAGCCCACAGATCAGCTGCCGGTCCTGGATGCAGTACATGTTAAGCGGCTGCCTGTGGTGCTCCTGACAGGAAGGGGGTCGCGGCGCACCGTCGCTCTGGTACTGAGACAGCAAATGAGCGAACAGACATGCAAAAGACGGGTGAGCACAAGCAGCAAAGTATCAAACCAATAAGAGGATTTCATATCGATAGGTAGCCAAAGGGTAAACGTTTCAGTTGAACACAAGTCATTTTCTCTCCTACTTTCTCGATGATGGCCCGCAGGCATACGTTGGTGGGCAGAGAGTCTACGCCCATCGGGGGCAGCTCCACCACGCTGCGGCAGTTGGGGCATTTTAGCGGCAGGCGGAGTGGACGCCAGATGGAATAGTTGGTAGACACCTGGAGCAAGTTGTCCAGGCAGGTCTTACAGAAGGTGTGTGAGCACGGCAGGACTCGCGGGTCAGAGAACAGAGAGTAGCACACAGAGCACGTCAGGTCCTCCTCTACATTGTCCATGGTGGAGACTAGAGGCCGGGCTCAGGACTGAGGGTTTAGGGAGAAGAAGATCTGACAGGACAGCAGGATGGATGAAAATCTACATGCTGTTCAGCTAAACACATTAACTTGCTACAACTGTACAGTGAATTGAACCTGGTGGTGATGACTATAAATGACAGTAATGTGAATGTCTTTGGGGTTTTGGACTGTTGGCCGGATATTAAATAACGAGACATTTGTAGAGGGAAGAATAGGGATTTTTCATGTGTAAAGCCCGTTTTTTATTACCATCTCCAGTCCTCCAGTCTGTGACCGTCAGTGTGCACTTGTGTTATACACTCAGTGGCCCCATTATTAGGTACACCTGTACCACCTATTGTAATCCATTACAACAGCTCTGTCATAATTCTACCTCTACAAAGCTCATAATGTTCAGCTCTGTAAATTCAATATTTGTCTGTTACTGAGGTCAAAGGTGGTGTCGTACTAAACTAAATTATTTTGAGAGGTGTTTCTAATATTCTGTCCTCCTTTTTTACATACATGAGGAGGGATGGGGGATGGGGGGGAGAGACAGCAATATTAGAAAGAAAAAAAAAAAAAAAAAAGAGTCCAGTACAACACCACTTACTAAGACCCCAATGCTTAAACATATAATTTAATCAACATATGTGTAAAAACGGATCAATATGGGTATTATAAACATAGATTTTATGGCAGAACAGTTGTATTGGATTGCATTAGATTGCACAGGTGCGTCTAATGAAGTGGCCACTGAGTGATTGATTACCAATAAAGGACTAATTAAACTAATCAATTTTATTTGCCACATGAAATCGTACTCTTCAAAATCCCATCAGCTCCTTAAACTATTAATAGAAGTATAAGTCTAACCAATCATGTACTGAAAAAAACAAGAAAACAGCCAAAAACCGGCTCAGCCCTATTAAGGGATCAGAGTGTGTGTGTGTGTGTGTGTGTGTGTGTGTGTGTGTGTGTGTGTGTGTGTGTGTGTGTGTGTGTGTGTGTGTGTGTGTGTTCTCTAGTCACACCACAGTGACAATAGGAGGCCTTCTGCCAGCACCCACCCAGTCCCAACACGCACGTACCCATGCTTGGTAGTCAGGACAGCCTGTTCAGTTGTGCAACTGACACCAAAAACCTGATCCTTTATGGGGTCAAACTGCAGCCGATTTGGCGCCCAGGTTCAAACAGGTAACAGGTGTCCTGATGCTGCCAGATCAATATGATCAATTCATGATCATTCACTTAATTTAAGCCATAGCCACGTAATCGGTACATTTCTTTACCTACTTTCCTGTTCTGTGAATTACGAAATGATTTCGCTGCGTTAGCCGGACAGGTTAAGTTTGAAGAGTTAACTGTTGCGTCAGTTTTACTCCATAACATTAGTTTTTTTTTAAATCAGACAGTTAACCTCACCGTTGTTTCCTTTCACCTCAACCAAACAGTAAATGTAGTGTCCACATGATACATTGTCTTTCGTATACTTTCATTTAATCTAACTTTGCACTCCCAAATACGTAGTTAGCAGGGACGTGTCAACCATTTGTTATGATCCGTTTTATCATCTATACGTTTTAGTATTGGTGACACAACGTACACAATTTAAAAAGACGCTTTGAGAAAAAAATCTTCATTTAGAGACTCACCGTCTGCTCGGAACAAATGTCTGTCCAAAACACAGCTTTCATTTCCTGTTCTTTTTCCTGCTGCCTTCAAGTGCTCTCAGTAAAATTCTACTGCTGAGATCAGCGGTAGTTGGACGTACTAACAGGTATTAAAGGACAAATCCGGCGCAAAAAGAACCTAGGGGTTAATAACACGTGTACCGAGTTCGACCGTGGGATTTGTTTTCATGCTAACCGTATGTGATTAAAATGGGATTCACACATTCAAATGCTTGTGTAGAAAATACAGAAAAAAAAGTGTTTTGATTTTTTTTTTTCAGACTTCAGCTGTTTAATTAACTTTTCTTTATAAAAAGGAAATGTATACTTAATGTAGTTCCACCTATGAAACGTTTTGTCTTATTTCAATCTTGAAATAAATCTTGGCCTTTTCCGCCACTGTCCGCATTTCCGATAGTTCCGAATGCATCATTTTCTATTTTCTGTACTACGCATGCGGATAAACGGTCTCCCTGGCCAATCAGGATACGCTTTCCCTCGATTTGAATTCAAGCTCTGTTGAGAGACACGAACGCATTTGGCTGCTTTACAGCATTAAAAAAAAAAAAGTGGGAATACAAGCAAATAAACGCAAAAGGATTAAATCACACCACTTCTTCACAACAGACCACACACACACACACAGTCTCTCAATTTGGGTTTCACTATTTATTTTCTCGTAGACAACCTATCCTGTAGCCTATCTCCCAACAGGTTTTTGGGAAAAACACCTTTTTTTTTACCTTCCATGTCATACTTTTAGATTAGAAACCACATGTTTGCTAACAAGGAATGCTGCAAAAAAATATACCCCTATGTTCAACAGAAGGTTTATGAGCGCAATGTGTAATCATTTACTACAGTGTTTGAAGTTAACACAAAAAAATGGAAGAGGGTAAGCGTGTACACCTAGCAGGTATAAGAGGAGTATGGGGCTAAGGACTCTGCAAGGTACTAAAAAGGTACAGCAAACTTGTTCATGGGTTTATTTATCATTCAGGAGAACCCACTAAGGACAACTCCAGTCTGACATGTGGGACACCCTTGGCCTTGAGAAAAGGGAGGCTAAATCACCTCTTAGTTTAGCTGAGATACATTAGCAGATCCATTACTGCTGCTCCTGAAATTAAGTAATTCTTTTCTCAAGTATCACTAAAAAGCATAATTGGATTACTCTATAAAGACAACAAAGATTGTGGTTGAGTGATGCATATTGTAGAGGTTGTTGGCAAGTCGAAACCTATGAAACCGACCAACACGCCTTCAGGCCTCACTTTGCAGTACATGTGCAAAACCAAAGATTATTTAGCAAATTGGACACTAGTGAGGGGTAAGGGAAGGGGAAACATGTAACATTTAAGCACAGTTTTACTTAAAATGAAAATTACACTGTATCCACAGCCTAAGGAAACTAAAATACCCTAAAAATGAACTGTGCCATAGTTTAGTACATGCAAAGGTTATGATTCACAATCCTACGTGAAATGGCCATTGTTCTCTTCTCCCTTGGTGATAAGTCAAAGCTATGGCAACAATACTGCAAAGCAGTTGATTTTGCTGAAAATTGAAGGAGAAATAATGAAGTGTCACAAAGGGGAACAGGTCATTTGGGAGATTATAGTGATGGTGTCAGAATTTCACAGCATCAAGCCCATGTCTGGCGCGTAGGTTAGGGTTCTGGTGTGAGGGTGGAATACGATCGTCATCAATCACCTTTACAGAAGCAATGAAACTAAAAAGCTGAAAATAAAAAATAAAAATCATAAAAAGGAACACACTGGAGGCAAAAAGAAAAGCCCAAAAGCCAACAAATGCATCTTAATTCAATGCACTGCTGCTCTACACCTGCAAATAGCACTGTCCAGTGTCAATTAATACTAACTTAATAATTCAAAACAAAACAAAATAATCCTTGCGATGACAATGATTTTTTTTTTTTTTTTTTCATATCCAAAGTTCTTCCTTTCAGGGATTTGCGAATCAGCCTCTCTTTCAAAGGCAGAATTTCTTTTCCTGAAACCTTTGCTAACCTCATTGTCGCAATTTAGCTTCTCTTCAGATGTATTTGTATTTTTTTTTTCCCGTCTCTGCATGCGTTCTCACCCAGTCTTGCATACTCCCAGTCACGCACGCAGCCAAGCACACAACTCATCCGTCCATTCTCTCGCACATGCGACACGCGCAGCTGGACTCCTTGGCCCCGCCCACCAGGGGGAGAGGATGGTGCCCTATCGGGGGGGGGGGGTGTCTCGTTGGAGGAGATGAACCTGGCTCCTCAGCACTGAGTCCAGACATTCGTACACAATGGGTCCATTCACACACATGTCTGATAGCGTGGCCGATTGGGGGAGGGGCACATTGAGGGTGGCGCCCTCTCTACTCGGAGGACCGCAGAATTGTGATGGTTCGTGGTTCATCTCTGTTCATAATTAAAGTTGTTTTCATGTCTGCATTTTGTTTGTATAGTATTATTTCAAGATCTCTTGATTTCTTATTTTTGGATGTCCTTGGTTCTCCCCGGGCAGACATCGAGTTTTTTGTTGTTGTCGTTTGAAGTAGTTTTTCCGAAGGCGACCGCTCCAATAACACAGAAGTTATGTCGGCATGTCTCTCAACGCATTCGATGTAGATGTTTTGCTTTTTTTGCAACATGTAGCCACTCATTCTCACTCGCACCCACTCGCCATCTCAAACTTCATTTGGGCTGGTTCCCCTGGAATGCCAAATGAAATCCACACATTTTTCTCTCAGATAAGATGCAGCCATGGATCCCACGAGCCAAGCACAATGGATCAAATTTCTCACACTCTCGCTCTCTCTCGCTCTTTCTCTCCTAATTTTTTTTATGTTGAACAGAGTGCTGCATCGTGAACAAAACTCCAGAATACCCCAGATGCCGTCTAGAACTGGAATCCCTCAGCTGGCACGTTGGCTGAGTTAAAGCCGTAAGTTCCACCTTGGATGGCCTCTGGGACCAGGCTGGTGTCTTCATCAATCTATATGAAAAGACAAAAGGGGGGGGGGGGGGTTTAAACAATGGACAGTGGACATGACAGTAGATAAAACACTTGCAGTGTTCATTGAATCAGATGACAACATTTTGAATTAAGCAAGTCAAATACTGAGCTTTAACTCGGGAGTTATAATTTGATCTTCATTCTACATCTTCAACACATTGGTCCGTCAACTTCAATGTGATAGTACTTAAAAAGTACTAGTACTAGTAATACTGAAATGTGATATCAGTCTTAACCTTCAACTTTACAACACAGCAATACTATTGAAAACCACCACTGGACAGATCCTTTCAACAGAAGTGACAAAAACAACTTTGAAAGGGAAACAATTACTTACATCATCAGATGAGAAGAACTGATCAATAATTTCGTATGCCAATTTGTAGATATCTTCATTTTCGTGATTCTGCAGTTGCTCCACTTTTTCCAAACCTGAGGAATAAAAAATTAAAAAATAAAAAGGATTATACAGCATTCAATCACAAATGAACACATGTTAATAAACACAAACATGATAAAACCTTGATGGGACTTACCTCCACATTCCTCAATAAGGTTAGCAATCGTTTCAGCCTCATCATCTGCCATCTTGAGGATATTGCTGAGGCCATCAAGAACAACCTGTACGACTTGGGCGTCCTTCACTATCAACAGGTTGCAGAATGGAGGGATCACCTGCTTCTCAATCAGGTGGGCCACCTGGAGGTAGCACAGAGACAAAGAGGATCATCAAATGTACACTTTTTGCTGTATGATAAGGGTTTTCATAATAAAAACACACTTGTCAAATTTCTGTTGTCCAAATTAAGAATTTCAGCAGACTAATTTAAACAAATAAAAGGAGTAAAATCTGTTTTTTTTAAGAGTTCTGTGATGTGTATCGATGTTAGGGGATAGGGCTGCACGATTATCACGATTATTTTGATCAATATATTGATCACGATTAATTATCACGATTTGTTGATTTTAACCAAAACAAATTTTATTGTCACATAGGCTAATTATAACTGCTTTCACATCCATATTGTGCTACATTCCTCCTTTGTTGAAGGATACTACGAAGGAGTATGCCATTTAAGTTGTTGTGCGACCGCTTTCCACACAACGCGTTTGCCGTGAAAAGATATAGGCAACGCAATTTTCTGTTCACGTTAACGGCGCATGTTAAAATCTGGTGCCAATATGTCTGCGTTGCGCTCTGATGCTCCAAAACAGACGTTAGAGGCACCAGAAACATCACTGCATGTCAAGCTAGTAAACACTAATAACACGTTACACAGCAGCTAACGTTAGCCTACCATTAGCTACAGCAGTAACTGGATTAAACACGGCTAAAATGCTGACAGCTAAACGGTGTAGTGTGACTGTATTTCACTGTAGAGGATTAAAACAGCGGGACGTACAACAGTCTGCCGCTAAAGCTATGAGATAAAAGACTCAAACTAGCACTGGTCACTGCTGTGGTCTGAAAAACAACACAGACGGGACTAAATGTTGCGTTTACTGGTAAACTGGTAAACCTCGTGACGACTTATGACCGACTGCTATCTGTTGTGGAATTTTCCTCACGTTACTCTGTCCTCTGTGACTGTCTACATCTAAACTAAGCTGCACGGTGCAGGGAAGAACTCTGATTGGCTCATGGAGGCACGTGATCAGAGAGTGGTTTACGGAGCTTTGAAAAAAAAAAAAAAAAAAAAAACTTTGATACAGAGCGTTCTATGAACGGAATGAAGCATTTTAAATATCGCTCGATCACGTGAATTTGATCGTGGGAAGCCAAAATCGTGATCGTGATTAAAATTTGATTAATTGTGCAGCCGTATTAGGGGAAAATATATATTCTAATTAACATAGTGAAATTGATTTCAACCATTGCCCATCCTTTTCCTCATACGGTTTCTGTTTTTCATTAGTCAATTTCCTTTTCAAAGTAGGTGAAATTTAAAGTTTAACTCCAGCACTGGCACAAGGTGATTTGTTGAGAAGATTCTTACCTGATCTTTCCTCCCACTTATTGTCAGGTTGCTGATGGCCCAGGCGGCTTCCTTCTGAGTGCCAAAGTCACCCTGAAAAAAAAAAAAGACGCATTCAAAAGTGAGCAACGCATACTCCCTATATGCTCTCCAAAAGTTATCATACACGATCCACTTCACACAGTGTTTATAGAGTGATGGATACGCACCTTATCGAGCAGGTGAATGATCATGGGAACTAGCTTGGCGTCAATGACAGCCTGCACCTGTTGCTGGTTGCCTGCTGTGATGTTGGACAGGAACCACACTGCCTCCTACAGGACAAAAAGCCCAAAATACAGGTCGGTGACAGTTTCCTACTGTATGGAGTCAAGCCATGGAGATTTAAGTCTATGCAGGTTTTCTCCTAACCAAAGAAGCCAAAAGATTTTTACTGTCACCCCTTCAACTAGAGAGGAGGAACTTGCCCGCTAAAGACTTTGAATGAAAATGAGATATGACAAACACTTTTTTTTTTGTGTCCGCACTGGATCAGAATCCAGAGGTCCACGCTGAAAGTTTGACCTCTGGTCGAGACAGAGTGCTGTGGGCGGGGCAAGGGTGGCTTTTGAGGCTCTAATCATCGTCCAGGTCACACAGTGGGCCTCGTTTTTTTTAGTGACTGGACTCAGATGCACTCCGATATCAGCAGAGACACATGGTCTTCAGCACCCTCCGACCACCAACCCATGGTATCACACATTCAATCACACGCACACCGACCCCCCCCAATCTGTCTCACTAACTTCTACTGAGGTCCTCTTCGTCTTCTTCATCCTCGCGATTCTCCGTGATGTGAATTCCTACATGTGGCTATCTGTCCCATCTATACCTTTCGCACAGCATTCATACTAGCAACAAAGTCTCTGATTTCATCACTTCCAGACAACACATGTTGAGGTAGACAGGCGGGTGCGTGTGTAGGAGGAGAAGCCGAAGCTAGAGGATGTATTACCTTGTTGATTTTCTCCTTCGGGTGTGTGAGCAGTGCAGGGAAGTGGCTGAGAGCGTCACAGTTGAGCACCACCTGGGTCTGTTCATCTGTGCCAGTCACTATGTTCCCAACAGCCCTCAAGGCAGCAGTCTGGATGTGGAGAGGAAGTGTAAAAAATGTTTAATCCTAAAAATATAAATCAATCTCATCTCCAGTGTCCATGTCTGAAGTTTTATTAATCTAAGCCCAAACATAAGCTGTGTCATGCCTGGTGTCTCCTCATACCTGAACTTTGACCTCCTGGTGACTGAGCAGAGGTACCAGATGAGGGACGATGCCAGAGTCGATCACCATTTGGATCTGCTCGTTCCCAGCGTCCGTCAGATAGGACAGAGCCCACACTGTGTCTACCAAGATCTGGAGGCAGCAAAGAAGAAAAAGAAGAAAAAAAATGAATACATTCTTCATCATGAACAACTTCTTAAAACTTAGGATTGTGTGAGAATGGAGCTCTGCTAAAAGTTAAGTGATGCCAGGGCACCATGGCCTGCTTAAAAAAAAAACTGTGGGTCAAGACTGTCAGTCTACTCACACTGACATCAGTGTGGTGGATCAGCACGCAGAGAGCTGGCAGGATCTGAGAAAAGAATAAAATAGAAGAAAAAGACAGGTGGGATCATTAGGTGGAGAAAAGGATAACAAAAACATCAACAGGGTTCCCATGTGATCAATCAATAACGGAAATGGCTTCATGTGCATGTACTCTGCAATACCTATTACACCTTAATTCATTTCAGCACATAACAGCAACACACTAAATTTGCCTTCATTTAACCATCTTAGGTAGTAGACCGCTAATGGAGCACTTCCTCTCTGCCTCTTTCTCCCTGCCATCCAATAAAGTAATCCATCCAAAGTATGATCTCCTGCTGCTGTCAGACTCTACAATCAGCACTGCTCTCAGTAGACCACATGGACAAAATACACACACCAGGACTGATAAAACATAAGACATACAATAAAACATGTGACTGTGCAGTTACTATAAATACATTTTACTATTTACTGTGCAATTACTGTAAATACATTTTACTATTTTAATATTTACTCTATTTAATTATTTTATTATTGTTGTGTGTCCTCTACTTTCCTCTTATGCCTTGCTGCTGCAACAGTGTGAATTTCCCCATTGTGGGATTAATAAAGGACTTTGAATCTTGAATCTAGAAGACTGGCGCACACCCACACAGACACAAACTGCTCGCTTCTTAACACGCATACACACCTCCTGGATCGTCTCCATGGGTGGTGGAGGGTCCTTGTGGCGGCACAGATTGACCATCACCCATGTGACATTGCGGAGGAAGGTGATGGGGATGGAGGGACTGATGAAAGAGAGCAGGGGCTTGACCACACCCAAGCTGATCACATAGTCTCTGCATTGAGGGCCGTCACCTGCATAACACAGACAGACACAGATGGAGCGCATGTCGTCTCGGGGTCGACTATATGCGTTTCCTTGACACACCATATCATGTTCACACCAACACGACTCACCTATGATGTTCCCCAGGGCCCAGACGGCCTGTTCGCACACATTCTGGTGAGGAGAGTGAAGCAGCCTCAGGAACAGTGGCACAGCATCTACACAAAGAAAACAGAAAGGTGACAATCATAAATAGAGCATCGCGTGATCTGATGCGTTGCTTTAATTCAGGTACAACACCATGTTCCTAACAGAATTTACAGACGCCTCTAGGAAGAGATAAAATGGTAAAACTTGAATACAACTTTAACCATCTGACCACACACACATTAAAACGACCACTTAGACAGATCTGGACTCCAGATTTGGACATGACCAAGTTTGTACTTTGACTAAAATACAATCGAGCCCACAACATGCTAGGAAAGAGGTGAAGACGGAGAGAAGAAAAACTAAGTTATTTTGTTGTATATTGCTTAGTGTGGACTTAAAACAATGTCTGAACAAATTCATATTCTTAAAATCAGATCTTTAAAAAAAAAAAAAGAAAAGATGCAAGCCGAGAAAGCTGAAGATACAGATGAAAGGCTTCATTCAAAGCCAGAGATACTTAAACTCTGCTGTTAAGACTGCATCATTAATCTTAGATTATGATGTTATGCATTGTCAAGATTAAGTGTTCCAGCTTGTTGCAAGTGCTGCCACTCAGTAACAATCAAGATGGAGAAACAGGCAGGTTCATAAAGAAAGAAAAAAAACACATTGACCACTTGACAAGTGGAATAGAATGAATAGACCACATGTTACGGACAAGAACAAAGAACTTCTGCTATTTGAAAATGCCCCGTTGAATGATACATTAATCTCTTTTGAAGCAAAATGCAATGCCACGCTTACATGTGTGTGAACACAGTTCTTTTTAGTAATTTGTTGACATATTACCCATAATAGGACATAATTTCATAATATATTGTTGTACAAATGTAAAAAAAAAAAAAAAAAAAAAAAAAAAAAAAAAAGTACTTCTGACCAATAATTTAGGTAAATATTGAAAGTGTATGCGCAACAGACACATTCTCTTGTGTGCACTTTGTGAGTTTTTTTCACCTTGTTGAAAATGTCATCAACTGACAAGGTGACGTAAATGTGAACATATCGTTTACCAAGTTACAAAATAAGAAAATACTACGAGTTTATATTCCAGCATAGAACTGCACACCCCACTCAAATAAAAGCAGTTAGTGGAGTATTCAAAATCTAAAAAAAGATAAAATGGCACTTACTGGACTGGACCACAGCTTGGGTCTGCTCTGATGTACCAGACGCTATGTTGGTAAGAGCCCAGGCTGCCTCAAACTGGAGAGATGGGCTGTCGAGAGGTAAGAGACAGATGAAGGCCGTGGTTAAAGTGAGTGTAACTGGACAGGGCCCTCAAAGAGCAGGAGCATGCTGATGAGTCATTTATATTTCTGCCATTCCTGGAAGGTGAAAACTATAACACATTTACATAACTGCTAAAGATGTAGGCTGGGCTAAAGCCTGCTCGCTCATGCATTTGCATAACAAATGAGGGGGGGTGGGGGGCTAGCTTGTACTATAATTAATTATCGCACATGAAAAGCATGACGCACTGCTGCATGCAGACAAACAGAATTTCAGCCTGCTTACTTGTCATCTCTGTCCAGGCAGTGGACCAGTATAGGAAGGATCCCAGACTTAATCAGGTCATCTATGGGAGGGTTACGGTCACTGGACAACAACTTCCTACAAAAACAAAAGAGGATACAAAAGACCATTACTCACACGCTCATACTCGCTTAGCTTTACTGACACATACCAACAAGAAGAACCAATGACACACAGAGAGAAACAGCTAAAGAATTTGAAGTCA
Organism: Sander lucioperca; assembly: GCF_008315115.2. Classification (NCBI taxonomy): domain Eukaryota; kingdom Metazoa; phylum Chordata; class Actinopteri; order Perciformes; family Percidae; genus Sander; species Sander lucioperca. Next base: position 12,406,797 of record NC_050177.1, read on the forward strand.
ATCACAATCCCAGAGTGACTGTATGACAGGAGACTTCACCCTGCTCATGACCCAACATCAACATTACACATCAACAGGTAATGTGGGCATGGTAAAACTGCAGGCTAGACTTTAATGGGGGAAAATTATAAAAAGACAAAAATAACATGTTTCATGAATTCAGCCAACTCATTCTGCACTTCACCCAACTACTGAGCTGCAGTGCCATTTACAATGTCCATGAATCAGAAGGGGCTGACTTACTGTTAATCACCGCTGTCTAACTGAGCTGGAAAAACATTCAGCCCCTGAAATTTCAACACTGAAACTGTATTTTTGCAAGAGGCCATCCATTTTAATCAGGGAACCTCTTAAGTATCGGTGTACGGGTGCAGAATTTATGCCGCACAATAACCAGATAGACCAGATGTGAATCTGGATTATATTAAAATTCCTACTTCAATATTATACAGCACAATAGTTGATTCATAGTGAAAATTATGGTTGAGTGGCAACATGATAAAAACAAATGTTACACTAAATGATTATACAGGTACAACAAACACTATTTAATTATTGGCTACCTGTGTAAACTGAAGTGATAATGAGTAGAGTCCAAAAGGGTGAGGGTGTGTGTGTTCCTACCTGGCAGCCTGAACAGCACTCAGCTGGACGCCCTGATTATCACTGGTGGCATTCTTAACAACACAGGAAAGCCAAGGACATAAGTTAAATTCTGATGCATAATACACACACTGCCCATAAGAGGGGCTAAATGACAAAGAAAAATAAATCAAACATCCTACTTACTTGTACTATTGCTTCAAGAGAGGTGTTTTGCTAAAAAGAAAAAAGGAAACATTTTGGAGAGTCAATAGTCTTGAATCATGCTTTGACGCACATTTGTAACACGTACAGTATGTAATGGCAAGATGATGATCGGTAACAGGTACATTTTAAACCGGTGGTTAGGCCAGAAAAAGCCATCTGAATAGCCTAAAGAGTGCATAGCCTGGCAGTACCAAATGAGGGCAGGCAGTCTGTTAGTCTTTTCTAAGACTGTATGTGAAGTTGACAAAGCAGGAAGGAAGGCCACCAAAGCACCAATGAGAACAGTGAGGGGAGGCCCGTGGTTGGGGAAATGCCACCAGAACAATGCAGCGACTTGCATTCTCACTTTAACCAAATGTGATGTTTTGGCGCAACAGTCAGCGGGCCGGAAGTGAAGGCCAGCATTCAATGTGATAATATGCTAACTGGCAAGCTCGCCCGACGCCCTCTAAAGGGAGTTAACGGCCCAGCATAGGCTGTAGTGTGTGGAGAATCTTTCTTACTTTTAATCAAGCACTGACCATGACTGCAGGCCCCGTTATATAAAGTTGGCCGATGCTTCTGATAGCCAGCAGTTACAGCTGATTGCCTGTGCACCCTCAAATAAAGGGCGGCAGTAGATTTGCAACAAAAGTCAAACCAGAAAAGAAAAGCATTCAAACTAAACCCTGCATACACAATATGCATGAGACATCTGTAACCAATGGATATTAAAAACAGTGGTGACAACTCAGACAGAAGCAGAAAAACAACAAAAGCTGAGGGAAAGTGACGATTTAGGAACCATCTGATTCATCAGCAGGCCCACATTTTTTATTGTGAAAGAGTGACCCACAAATAGGCAACTGAAGAAAAAAAAAAAAAAAAAAAAAAGACAAATGTCCTCAAGGCACAATCAATGTGTTATTTTAGACGGACTGAAAACAGTCACAAAGGTCATCGGTTGTTTGGTATTTATACTAGATTGACCAGCATGCACAAAAGCCTATGTAATGTCTTGCAGTGAGTCAGAGCAGCATGTCATTGTTGATATATTGCTAAGCAGCCCATTTCAAGTCAGCCCTCTCAATGCCACTCTGCAGTTACTGTGATTGAATTTCTGAACTGCTGAGTGGCCTTTTTATCCAGCAATACCACCAAACCTAGAGCCCCCTTAGTGATGGTGGGATTCTAAAACGTGCACACATCAATAGATGATTTCTGAGACATTTACTGTTCAGCTTTAAGCTTAAACTATAACAAGCACATGGCCTAATGTTTTGGCTCATCAGTTATGGTAAGATTGGTACTTAACTGAAAATAAAGTGCCTCAAAATTGGCCCCAATTTGCGGGCTAATTTTCAAGCTACCATATGCATTACATTTTATGTATGTATCACAACTGTCACCACAACCAGAACTATTACTACAAAAAGTGATTACAATATTAAGTATTTTCTTCTCTGGTCCCAACTTTATACCTGTGTCCTTTCATCTGAAAATGAAAAAATAAAAATCCACATAGATCTTCATTGCAGAGATTACATAAGCAGGGATTTTTTCATGTCAACACAAAAATGCTGCCTAACAGGAATCTGTCTCAAACATTAATGGAAGTATTGGGCCCCAAAAGCACAGACACTATTTAAAAAGGAACACAACCCTGATGAGGGATAGTTTCACTAGTTGCATTTTACCTATTCTACCAAGGAAGTTCTAGATGCATTGGTCTCTTACTTTGAGAAAATGAGACACCAACCAGCGCAGAGAAAGACAGACTGCATGTTTGTTCACACTCCTGCCCCACCCAACGACATGGAGCAAGGAGCCAGCATCACAGGGACAAAATGTCGGCATGTCCTAAACCTTTGGAGTGTTTAACCAGTGAGATTAACCTAATGTGCAAAACTCCTAGGACAAACATTTATGCTAAGCTGTCATTCTGAGTAGTAATCAGTTGTACCTTACAGAAGTGAAACTATTTTCTGCCTTTAAAACACAAAACCTAAAAATGTGAACTTGGTTTTCTGGTAGCAGCAGACACATTTTGAGCAGAGGATGCAAGACCGTACCGATCTGAAATCTCCGTCAACATCAGAGTCCTCACAGATGTCCTCGTGAGGCACATTTCTCCGCTTCAGAAGGTGCTCATCTCTTTTGTTCTGTGGTGGAGGAAACAGAAATATCACTTCCAATATGCACATTCCAGCAGAAATGAATGATAACAAGGAAAATTCTGCATATTTCAATACATTCTTTTAAAAGACACACTGTAGATGAAAAGGTCAGAATGTAATTTAGTTGTAAAAGTCTTAGTTGGAGTAGGTAGCACAATATAACACAAATGTATATTTACCTTTCTGAGTTCCACCACTACCTCAGTCCTCTGTCTTCTCATAGTCTGTGGGCAAGATAGTATATTAACATTATACAAACAAGAAACTTGAATCCCAACCTGCCATTGCCCAAGAGAGTGACACTAGCTACGAAATCAAATTTGGGCACAGTGTGAGATCAGGATCCATTTTATGTGACCAGAGTCATACCTGGAGCATTAGGTCAAAAGCCCACACTGTATATGACAGCACCCAAACACATTTAACACGAGTCTGGCCTAAAATGACCCATCTTAAGTTACCGCAAGACCATTTTATGTGCCTTAACAAGACAGCTAACCCACATATTCTTTGATATATACTACTTTTATTGATGTTCTTACACATAAAACACATGAAGCAGCAATGTTCACTCTGTTGAAACTGTTAGAGAGGTGCAGATTCTGATTTGTGGTCTTCATTGGAGAGTAGTTTGTGCTGCTGCTGAGTAGTTTGTGCTGCTGTTCAATTGTAGATTTATTGTATATTAGCAATATTGCTATCTACACGACCAGCTTGTACAATACAATACAATAGCAAAAGCAATACAATGTAACAGCAACAAAAACTACAGCCTAAAAAGCGACCATGAAGTTGAATCAACACCTCTCTAAAACAGTTTCAACAAAGAATGTAACATTATATGCGTAGGCTTTATTGCAGGAATGCTGTAATGCATTAGTTTGAGCTTGGTGTAATGTTAACCAACAAACTGAGTATACAACTGTGTAGAAGGTTTATTACATAGCTCACGTAATGAGCAGACGAGAGTCGTTTTAGTTGCAGTTAAAGAGTATATGTTTGTCGGCTATGCTTGTGGTTATCACTGATAGTCCTCCACCATGGTGGAGCTTAGTTATTAACAGGTTAGTGCATCCATGGTTGCTAGACGGGACTCGTGTGGTGGCCTAGCTCGTAACAGATGCGACTTGTCAAACTGGATGGAAGAGTATATCCTGCTCATATACATGTCAAGGGAGCCCGCCTGAAAACAACAACATCCCCTAACAATATTAAAGCATATGCGTGCTTAGCTGACTGTAGATCAGCTGGTAACTTATGGATCCAACGTGCAGCTTTGAGCTAACGTTAACGTTACCAGGTATGTGATCGTGTTAACAAGCTGGTCGTGTTAACCTGGTTTTCTAAGCACGTTAAACATTGTTAAACCATGGAATAACATTTTAACACTACGCCACAATTTAAAAGATCCAGGTAACTGGCCAGCTAAGAGGCTAACTGGTTTCCGCCATTGTTTTTGGTGATAAAGACGGGGGATGGGTGGAACTGCAGCCACCAGCACCACCAAGCTTAACGCTAGCTGCAAGCCAGCTAGCTAACTGCAGTATCACTATAACGTTAATATGCCGCCGTGTTAGCTTGACAAACAAGCAACTATTTCCCCAATACAACCTGAAACTTAATTGTATTTACTTTGAGATATAGCTACAGTTAGCTAGTTTTCCCTAGCTAACACGTCGACCTAAAACCGGTGGACGATGTGCTTCAGTTAAACTAGCATGTCCCCCGTGGGCCTGGCTAGCATTGAGCTAGCAGAGCACAACCAGCGGAGGCGATGAACTCTGACGAGCGCTTCTGACTTGTTTTATAACCAACGCAGTCTAATGGCGTAACGAAACCAGTGAAACCAGAAGGGCAACCGCCCAGCCAAGGCCAGCGATCTATAACTGGTGATCGGTAAAGGCCCTGGCCGAGGCTTCGGGTAAAAAGTTCCCGATGGTGGAAATTAGAAACGACGTCACAAGGAAGCCGTGAACATAGCGGCGGAGAGGAGATCCTCGACACCAATCTGCATAACTTTACCTCCAAATCACGGCCCTTATTCTTGAAATTCTTCAACCGCTGGTTGTCCAGTTTCTCGTTGTCAGCCATGTTAGCAGTTCTGGTTACGTTAAACACAGTCTAACTCTTGGATTGAGCTGGTGCGCTACCCTTTTCTGGTTCCCCTTTCTCAGCCTTTCGTTAACGGACTATTTTTCGCTGTTCTGTCCGCGGTGCATACTGGGATTGCCGGTGGTGGAGGCAGCCTCGCTCTGGCGTAGAGGAAGGGTGGGGAAATCCCCTTCACTCTCATTGGTTTCACTGTTAACATCTATCTGCAGGGCGCGCCACATAACACCGTACGGACTCATGTTTGATCATTGTAGTCAATGACAAGTAACGTCCAGTAGTGTATACATTTAAATACATGTATATTTCATACACTAGTAGAAGGAAGTACACTTACTTTAAGTACGTGTTGAGTACAGTATTTTACATCTAAACTTAGCACAAAAAGTAAGGAAATTTGTGTTTGGTAGATTATTTCTCTGTGGTAACAATGCTTTTTGGCAATAAATCTTATACCGTTGGAAAGCCTGTTTAGTTCCCTTTCAAATGGTGCCCCATTTGTAAAGAACATGCATTTGTGGGATGAGCAGCAGCCCTGAGTATTTGGTTTGCGCCCATGAAAAATTTGCCAAATCTTCTCTGCCATTGCCAAACAGCTTATTCTGCCATTGACTCGTTTGGTGTTTAGTGGATTGGATGATTGAAGTTTGAAGAAACAAGACATATTGCCAATTGAACAATGTATTCATTTTACAAACAGAAGCCTCAGTAGCGTGTGGAAGAACCATACACAGCCACAACACCCTGGCACCTCCTCCTCATGCTGGTCACCAGCCTGGTCACACACTGCCATGGGATGGCATCCCATTCTTCAACCAGCAGTCCTGACCTCAACCCCATTGAACACTTGTGTGATCAGCTTGGGCGTGCTGTTCGTGCCAGAGTGACCAACACAACCACGTTGGCTGACTTGCGACAAATGTTGGTTGAAGAATGGGATGCCATCCCACAGCAGTGTGTGACCAGGCTGGTGACCAGCATGAGGAGGAGGTGCCAGGCTGTTGTGGCTGTGTATGGTTCTTCCACACGCTACTGAGGCTCCTGTTTGTGAAATGAATACATTGTTCAATTGCCAATATGTCTTGTTTCTTCAAACTTCAATCATCCAATCCACCAAACACCAAACAAGTCAATGGCAGAATAAGCTGTTTGGCATTGGCAGAGAAGATTTGGCAAATTTATCATGGGCGCAACCCAAATACTCAGGGCTGCTGCTCATCCCACAAATGCATGTTCTTTACAAATGGGGCACCATTTGAAAGGGAACTAAACAGGCTTTCCAACGGTATAACATGTATTGCCAAAAAGCATTGTTACCACAGAGAAATAATCTACCAAACAAATTTCCTTACTTTTTGTGCTAAGTTTATTTTATGCCACTACTACATCTCTTTACTCTTTTTTATTTTTGCATAGATACTTTGCAAATCAAGATTTTACATATAAAATATATGGTCATCTTAAAAATAGATGCAATGTTTTACTGTAAATCAACTATCAATAAGTATAGCCTATAAACAAGGCTGGGTTACATACCAGGCAACACAGACTAATTGCCCCAAATTGATTTTTGGTAAATTGATCAACTGCAATTTAAGTGATGATGTAGCCTTTCTTGTTATACACTATTTATTGCTAAACTCCCTCTTTATGTTTCTCATGACAGTGTTTCCTGGTAACACAAAGATGGATCATTGTGCTAAAAACTCAATAACTTTGGAAGATACCCATTTGATTTAAGTCAGATTGCTGAAGCCTCGTGTTCAATTTTTCTGAACTTTGAAATGCATTTTTGCACAGAACACATACTGTAGATTTTGTCCCCCATCTCCCACATTGCAATCACAAAAGGATCTCTTTACACTCAGTGTGGCCAGGAGGAACAATTACAGTGACCAATAACTCTTTCAATGTACAAATGGGCATGTGAGTATTGTTTTAAGACATACTGTACATTTTCATTATCAGGACTTATATACTGTACATGCAATGTAATATTTAGCCTACATCTTTGTATTGCAATCTTTAAAGCAAATGATCTAAAGTACCTTTCTACTATTTATTTTATCACACACTTAGAACCACCTCCTTTGATTCCAGATATTTTAACATCTTTATTTCATTGCAACAAATAGACAAAAACAACACTGAAAGAACACATGTTCAAATCATGACATGACTTGGCAGATTTTACAGTTCTGCCATGGCTTTAATTAGTTTGATACCAGGACCAGGACTCCCTCGAAGAAGAGATCTTGTATCGCAATGGGAACTTTCCTAGCTAAATTGAGGAGATATATATGTTTTAGTCCCATTTGTGTTGCTGAAGAAAATCTATACAATTTAACGTAGTGTGACAACACTGTGATTCCAAATAAATAAATAAAGCTTGTATGAAATATTAAGCACATAACAATAAGTTTTTTTTATATTGCATACAAATAAATGCATAACAAATAAAACTAAACTAAACTGAACAGATAATGCACAATTGAAGAACAACATTTCTTTGAGCCACATAAACTTATCAGTCTGTTTTTCATGTACAGTATGCACACTCAGACTGAATTATTGCAAACATAGTGTTTTGCAAGCAGCTAATATCAGCTTGTGATACATCAGCTGTCATAACCCAAGATTACTCACAGCATCCTCATGGGTTACCACCGCGGTTCAAAGGCACTTTGTCTTCACCAGGATTGAGTAAACGTTCTTTCTGCCACTGAGATTAACACTTAAAACTACGGTAATCTCATCCCTTTTCTTATCACCTCCTCTCATTTGATCCTATAGACGCCACAGTGAGGCCGTTTGCTGACGACTTCCACAGGCAGACGAGAAGGAATCCTGAACATCATTTGAATGAATCTCCAAGAAAGATTTTCATTTATCATCTGCTGCAGCGCAAGACTTGTTTCACAGCTGTGACACTGAAGCCCTTAGACTTCATCTTAACCTTAATGTCCTCTTGAGTCTGTTTAAATGGAGTCTTCATCAGATAGACTATCCTCCTGAAACCTTCCTCTAGTCCCATGCCGGTGGTGGCTGAACAGGGCTGGATAAACCAGGCCCTGCCCTCGCACACTCTTCTCAGGTCCAGTGTCAGGCAAAGCGCTTCTGGACTTAGAGCGCCATGGAGGTCCTGTTTGTTGCCAAGGACCACGAGAGGAACTCCTCTGAGACTCTCGTACCTCAGGACCTAGTAAATGGAGAAAACAAAGTAAAGAACACTTTAATTACTACAGTGTAAAACAAACACTTTAGATCAGAGATCTTCAACAGGGGGTCTGTGACCACCAGGAGGTCCTCAGAGTTAGGGTAGGGGGGCCTCCAAATGAGGTTTAATATTTTTTAAATATGTCTGAAAATATACATTAATATGAATTCAACATATGAATAGCAAAGATAAATTGGCATATCTGTGAAAAAATAAACATTTTCACATTGAATATAAGCTTACTATAGGTAAGGTAACCACACAGTTGTCCTGTAACTGCTGTGTTTACTGTTTTTTAGCTATTTATTGAGAACATGTACGAGATGAATGTGTATGTGCTAGATGTGCTTGGGTGAGAATGTGCTGGTGTATGTGTGTATATATATATATATATTTATCTTTTTACTCTATGCTGCTATTTGGAGAGGATGGCTCCAACAGAATTTTGTTGTACTGCATACAATGACAATAATGATCTATCTATCTATCTATCTATCTATCTATCTATCTTAAGGATTCACTGTGCCTTCAACATGTATATTTAACATTAAAACATTATGTATAAAATATATAATAATATCCATTCATTTTCATCCATCTGGCCCATTTTAATATGCAACTCAATTGTAAAATATATATTTAGTAGGGGGTCCCTACTCTGTCTCTTTTTTCAGCTAAGAGGTCCGTGGCCTAAAAAAACGTTATTAATATGTTGGCGAACACTTATAACTCCCCCTATGAATCATCTGTGCATAGGCAGATCATGAATGATTGACAATAAAACAAAGTTGTAATGAAATATAGTGTAGCCTTTTTTTATTCATTTATTTATCAATTAAGCATTTATTTATTAGGAAATAATTGTTCTTCACTCAACATGACAACTAAGCAAACTCCATCCTGGTGAAGGCCTCAAGATCCTGCTGAAATATCTAGTAAGTGGACCCTGAATTAAGAATATATTTTTTGTCAAGCTACATGTATAAACAAATAATGAATGCTTTTAACACACAAGATATGTTCATGCATATATATATATATATATATATATATATATATAAAATATGATTACAGTTATAGTGTGAAGTGTTATTAATCATTCATTACACATTTATACATGTTTATCATGGTTATGGAGTTATAGTTTTTGACAATTACATTAATAAAAATAAACCCTTGTTCTTATATTTACTTAAAGTGTGCTATAAGCAATTAATTAAGATTAAAACTCTGCACACATCCATTCTGCAGAATGACACATCCAAATGACGTAACAATAAGCAAAACGCATTTTTGACTGGAGGAAGACTTTAAGTCTTACACTTATTAAGAATCAAATATATAATATATTATATATTAATATATTTAATTACCCGGTGAAGTTCTTTGCGGGCCTCATCCAGCCGCCTCTGATCCCAGCTGTCCACTACAAACACCAGTCCGGCTGTATCAATATAGTGATGCCTCCAATGGGGCCTCATCTTCTTCTGGCCCCCCACGTCCCACACCGTCAGGCCCGGGCTGTTCCTGTCAGTCTCCAGTGTCTCCACGTTGAAGCCCACAGTTGGCACGGTCACCACGCTCTCATTGTACTTCAGCCTATAGAGCAGGGTGGTCTTCCCTGATCCGTCCAGACCCAGCATCAGGACCTGTGCTTGTTTCCGAGGCTTGGATCCATACGTGCCCATGTCCTAAAAGTGCAGCTTGTGTCTATATATATATATTTTAAAAAAAGAAGTATGGCTTCTTCTTTTTGTATAGTTGTGTAAACTAGCTGCCTGTACAGTGGCTCCCTTTGTACTGTCTATGTGTAGGCTTAGTGTGTCTGGCCTCTTATGGAGACTGTCTACAATCAGTATGCTTTATGTACGCACAGGCAGAGTGATCCCTCCCCTAGGTTGTGATGGCATTCCTTCTGTCCCTGCGTAGCTTTCAGTAAAGCTATTTATATCCAAAGTGACAGTGCAACTAACTACATACAGTTCTCTGGTTACCACAGCACAGTTAGAGGAGTCACATCACACCTGCTGCAGATCATCATACACACCAGCAGCCAGGAAGTCCATGTTTGGTCAACGGGAAGATTGTGTTTCGTTCTGGCTGGATGTCCTGTAGCAATGACATCACAGGGAAATTCTAGTGAGGATTACTCGCCCCAAGATGATGGGTAAATGTAGTTTTATCTTTAGACTTAAAATATGAAGGCTGGACGTGCGGCTTCCAAAATCTTCTCAGAAAAACTTGTTATTCATTTCAAATGAATATGCATATACATAAAACATATTTTAAATTACTACGATAGACTATAGCATTGCACAATATTTTACTACAGTAAGACTTGACAATATGATCCAAATGATAAATTGTCACAATTAGTACAATAACAATAAATAAAATGATATGTATTACATACTAAATAGTAAATACCTCACTTGATCTGATTAATTGTTTGACATTCAGACAATTTATTAAACTTGAATTGATTAGCGAATCATAATGTCTGTAGCAAAATAAATGCAGTGTATTGACCAGCCCTAACATAATGTGGATTGATGTAATAAACATCACCCAGCAGGTGGCATAGACTGACTAAAATCAAGCTTTTCAAAAGTTTAGGGTCATTGTCCATTGTGTGATCTATTTTGCTGCAACAAAACATGACAGAGAACTTAAAAACTTGGCTAAAGAACATGATATTATATTTAATGGGGATATTAGCGTTCATTCTTTTGTTTAGTGCCTTCTTGCATGATATAGATTTAACCAACATGAAAATCTGTATGCAAATCCGACATGAGATACTGTGTGCCCAGGATATACTGTACATTGTGTAAGGCTATGGCTGTTTTATTTTTCTTGAATGTCAGTATAGTATTTTTCTTTACTCTGTTTTCTGTAGGAGATACTTTTGATGTTCATTTTCTTAAAAAACAAAAACAAACAAACAAACAGGCACAGAGAAAATGATCATTTATTATTTTAATGTTACCTTTTTGATTTACATTTTAAAATTTCAGAATTATTTTTAATTTTTATTTTTTTTACAGTTTATTAAAGTCAACAAAAACAAGTACAAATGCCACATAAACACTCTAAGCTACATTATCAAGGAAGAATGTGAAATGAAAAAGCACAAACAGTTTTATCTTTTTATCTCTGAAGATAAACAATCCAGGAACAGCTACACTGCTTTCTTCGTTGCTGTAAAAACAGTGGAGGGGTGACACTAACACGAGGACGGTATGTACATTCATCTTACAATTTCACGTCTCTTGGAGACATTTCTTTCAATGCTAATCCATATGTGAGTTAACGAGGTATGACACTGAGGTCGTGCAGTGTGCCTGGCATGATCGACTGCATTACATTTAAAAAAAAAATAATAATACCAGAAGTAGTTGGCAGCAGATTTCGTAACAGGAAAAGAACAGTAAAAAAATAAGGCAACAACGCATTTCATTCAAGGGCTTTTTACATTTTTTAAATACATTTCAGGGAAATGGTGATCTATCAGGATGAAGATTTCAGGGCATTAATATATGACATTGTAACAGTGAGTTGTCCATTTCAGTACATTTATATCTCATGTAGATTGTAGTCAATGATAATGTAAGAAAAGTCATATAAGGAATAGCATATCAATATGTAAAAAAAAGAAGCCTATTAGAAGGGTTGTAAAGCTTACATGGTAATCTAAATTCCTAAATAATTTTAAAATCATAACTGCCAATTATGTAAATTATTTTATGTGATAACTCATGTATTACCTTCTTCTTACATGTTTCAATAGACCTTTTTCACGACAGACATGCTGACATGTCACAGTAGGAAAAGCCCAGGTGTATTCAAAACCATAGGAGAGGCTCTGGTGTTGTGCATGCTGACTCACTGAAATAGCTTACTGGGACACTTGATGGAATTGAGCCATCGTTAAGGTTATCAATTTCAGCTGTGCTTTTCCTACTATGACAAGTCAAAATGTCTGCTGTGAAAAAGGTCCATTAACATTCAAAGGTTTTATATTATCAGATGGCTTGTGACAAACTTTTTAAATTAAAGCAACACTAGAGAACCTTTCCAGCTTCGGTCCCCCTACAGGTTGGAAGTGGAATTGTCCCATTATATCTCATTCGAACTACAGATCCGCTACCCGATCTGGCAAACTTGCATAGTGGTTACCGGTTATAGCCGGTAGAGGGCTGCAAAGCGAATGCAGAGGTGCCGTTCACCCTGTTACGAGTTGATGAACCACTGAAACGATTTTGGAAACATTGTTTTAAGTTACAAAAAGTTCTCTAGTGTTGCTTTAACAATTAGCAGGTACAGCAGAGACATAGCGAGATGTTACAACATTATCACCACAAGGTATTGCTTTAAATCGTATTACATTTTAATCACATTTAAAGTAATATTTGGTTTGACAACTACTGCATTATCCAACAGTTATTACATTATCAGCAGTTCCACTGATTCTGATAAGATGGGGATCGAACTAGAGTCTAAGCTTTTAAAAAATCTTTAACTTTATCATCAATCGAAATATAAATGAGACTTTATCAGCACTAAACTAGGACATTCAACATCTAAACTTCCGAGACAAAACACAGAATTCACACGTTCAGCAAGTGTGATACGACTATTGTAATTCGTTCTATTGCTGTACAATATGAATGCTGATATTTGAACAAACATATGCATATTCAAATTTGTGTTGTTCATGTGTAAAGGGGAAAAAAAATATTATTTGCACAAGGGACATGTATTTGATCCGGGAAAAAATAACCTTTTCAGTGCAGTCGCTCGGTAGACGTCAGTTTACAATTAAATGATGTAGAAACACAAAGTTAGGAAACTAAAAATATAACAATTAGTGGTCACACAGACTTTTAGTGAAAGACACCACTTTCGAAATAATGTGGAAGTCTCCATGCCAGCTTGTATACTTTAAATCTATCATTACTAGTTAGCTAGACAATGAATAGGTTAACGTTCACGTGACATCTATCACTGTTTCTACTCTCAACCACACACACACACACACACACACACACACACACACACACACACACACACACACACACACACACACACACACACACACACACACACGTGTGCAGACTCATGAGCGTGCCCACAGTTGCACAATTCTAAATTTGTTTCTTTGCATAACAGTGACTCAGCTTGCATTACGGTGTCTGCACAAAAACTGCTAAGCCTAAATGAAAGACGTTTTCGGAAGTGTCACTTTTTCAGCAGTAAAAGTAAAAGGAGGGGGACGTGGCGCGGTTTAATGCTTTGAAGGGCTAACTTCTGTAAATATCTGTGATAGAAATAGTTCTCACTCAAAAAGTTGCGGGCTCAGTTTTGAAATCTTTCATCTTAAGCCTATCTTATTCTTACATACAGTATATTCAAACGTAATATAGATACTGTGTGTCGTAGACGAGTGGGTCTACTGCTCGCTGGGCTTGCCTTTAAACTTGACCACCATGACGGTGATGTTGTCAGGGCAACCGCGATAGAAGGACTGGAGGACGATGCTCTTGGCCCCAAAATGAGGCTCGCCCAGTCGTTCCCTGATGAAGCGAACCGCCTCCTCGTTGCTGAAGGTGTCCCACAGGCCGTCCGATGCCAGGATCATGAACTCCGGCTGCAGCTTGTTCAGGTCAAATGACATGATGTCAGGATCAGGAATAACCACGTTGAGGTTCTTCAGGGGGTAATCGCCCAGAGAACGAGACATGGCCAAGATGCCCTGGACACGCCATGAGCCGTTGAAGCTGATGAACCCACCTGCGGAGGAAGACAGAAGAAAATGGTTGGAAAGGGATAAAACAAGGAGCAGGAAGTAAAATACAAGGTGGAGGGGGGAGGTGTTGGAATGGGAGGAAGTAAGCAGGATAGAGGAACACAAAGGTGAGAGGAAAAGTGGAAAAACAGCTGTTGTTCATGTTACTGCCATTAAACTGTAAGATTACTTTTGTTCCAGTGAACCAACTGGCAGCATGTCTATTATTCATTTCTCTCAACTATGAGACCGCTGTGTTCACATCAAAGTGTAAATAATAATATGGATCAGTGCCATTGACATGTTTTTACTCAACATTCATGCTCATGGAACGCAATTGTTTGTGTTGGATACATTTCAAATCATGTCACATCCTGCAAGTACAGCTGTAAGCCCTCTGTGGCTTCAACAGATTTGCCATCAGGGAACTGTACTGGAAATGATAAGATGAAGACTTCCATACTAGGTCAGGATGCCTCCCTAGTTCCTAGTAAGAAAGGCCATAGCAAGGATTTAAAAAAAAAGGTACTGAGGTTGAGAGTTCAGGCTATAAAAAAAATCCCATTATGTGTATCTTTCTATTTCCAATATTAGCTTAAATCCCCAAAATCCCAGAAAAAGCAGAGGACATGACCTCCATGTCCTCAATAGTAGCTACTTTAGCAGCTGCTGCCTCTTTAGTTAACTGCTTTGACATAATTGTTGGGAAATGTTATGTACAAATTGCAATTAGAAACAAGAGTGACATTATTCATTGAGGTATTAACCTAAGCAGTTAGCTGCTGACGGCAGCAATGAAGCCAAATAAAGCACTAATTAGCTAACTTTTCTACTCACACATTATCATTAGACTGTATTTATTTGTCTTCACATACTGTAACATGACTTGTATTTATTTCCACTTAACGGATTTAATTATTTAGTTCGTTTTCATTCCCGTACAGTCTGCACTACGTTTATTGAAAATGCAACGTTTCAGTCAGAGGACTTTGAATTTCCCCTCGAGTGTTTGTGATTTGACTCTTTTGTAATTGGGTGTTGCAGTCTGTGACTCTAGAATTAAGATGTCATTGTTGGCAGCAGATTTCGTAACAGGAAATGAACAGTAAAAAAATAAGGCAACAACGCATTTCATTCAAGGGCTTGTTACATTTTTTTAAATACATTTCAGGGAAATGGTGATCTATCAGGATGAAGATTTCAGGGCATTAATACAGTGAGGAAAATAAGTATTTGAACACCCTGCTATTTTGCAAGTTCTCCCACTTAGAAATCAGTTACAACAGTGTCAACAAAATCTGGCTTCCCTCGTTAATGTGTAAATGTATGCAGCAAGGTGCTCAAAAATCTAAACGGATAATCAGCTCTTCCCATGGAGCCTTTGGTGTAGCTATGAAGTTTATTTCAATAATTGTTTTGGAGTATCTGTGTTTAGTATGAATGTGTCACACAGAGACAGACATGTTAACAAGATAATGCTACCCCATGAGAGAGGACTACTGTTTAATCAGTGTTTATTAGTATTCTAGTGTGGTTCCTGTACGTATATGAGAATCTATGATTAAATCATTAGATGCCCCCTTCACTAAATTAAAAATAGCAGGAGGGAAATCATCTGTAGTATCATAATTTGTTGTAAAAATGTAAAATGTTACATGAATAAGTAAACAGCAACATCATGCAAACTAAATGTGTAGGGTTTCTTTTTAGTACCCAATCAGACCATTAGATGGAGATGGTGGGCTATCCTGACAGTGACCACACTGACTTATCTGGCAACCTGCCATCAAATGCTTTTCAGCACAGAGAGTATGCGGATATGGTCGACGGGAGAATTATGTCTTCAAATACACCTTAAATCCTGTGCACTGTCTGGCTGCATTTGATAACATGCTGCTTTAGGAGCAGATTGTGTTATCAGTCACTAGGGTTTGATGTCAGCCTGAGCGCAGAGACACAAGATGTGGAAAGAAAGGATAATGGTGCTTAGCTTTGATCGTCAGAAAACTTTTTTTTTTTAATGCTTTCCTGACAACAATCTAAGTTGTGATGGTTGCCTCAAGTTTGAACTAAAGCCTTGTTCTGCTGATCAGAATCAGTTGAGAAAAGTCTACTGGTCTGGACTGCAGCGGTTTTCTCACCAGCCTTCTTGATCCTCTTGCGTTCTTTGAGCTGGTAAGGTTTGTGGTCATGTGACAGAGGAATGGCGTTGCCGTCTTTATCGCAAAGAACTCCACGCGAGTCTCCAACGTTGGCCACCGTCAACTCCTTATCAGACAGCAGGGCCACCAGACACGTAGTACCTGAAACAGATGGAGGAGAGAAGCCAACAGAGAAAGATAGAGCAAGAGAAGGGTGGGGTAGAAGGAAGTCGATGAGATCAAAATCTACCAATATCTTTTGTAATATAGTAAATATAATACACTAATAATAGAAACTATTCATGACTAAAATAACTAGACAGAGAGAAGAATGTCTGTTTGTGGCATCCAGCAAATCAAATACCTGTCAAATCAAGCTAATATTAGTATTTATTTATTACATTTATAAATCATACATCAAGAGACTGGCCTACAACTTAGGCACAGAGGGGCTAAATGCTAGCATCAGCATGGTAACAAAGCGCATAATAGCAATGCTAGCATGTTGATGTTTGGCAGGTTTACCATGTTTATCATCTTATTTTAGTGTGCTAGCATGCCAACGTTCACTAATTAGCACTTAACACACAGGACAGCGGAGGCTGATGTCTTCAGTTTTGCAGGTATTTGGTCGTAAAACCAAAAGAATGGCCAATTTAAATCGACCAGATGGATCACCAAAGTTATCACAATTCATCCTGAGGGGGACAAGAATGTCTTAACCAAATTTCATGGCAGTCCATCCAATAGTTGTCGAGACATTTCACTGAAAACATCAACCTCATGGTGGTGCTAGAGGAAAAGTCAGGGGATCACCAAGTCATAAGGGTTCATCCTCTGGGGTCCATGAAGGTATGTACAAAATTTCAGTGCAATCCATCCAATAATTGATATATTTCAGTTTGGACCAACTAAGAGAGACCGACATTCCCCTTTCATAGAGCCACGGTGCTAGCATGGCTAAAACAATCCAATATTGCCACAAAACGGTCCTGCTTAAAAAATGATGTGACGGCTGACAAATTTATATCAACTCACAGTACGGTTTGTCATTTCCCCAACCCTAAATATAGCAACCTAATTAAAAACTTCAGTAATCTAAGGAGAACCAGTGCCTCCTTCCCTCCTGCACTAAAGTGAAACACATGAATCATGGGCAAACATTGCAAACACTCTTTGAAGTAGCTTTTCTTCCTTGTCCTACTCTCTCAAACACTTTCATTTCTTCTCCTCGTTCCTCTCTTTGTTTAGCTTCCCAGCCAGGCAGAACAGAGTGTGGACTCAGAATCTGAGGCCTATTGTGTGAGATCCAAAGTCCTGTAGAGAAAGAACAGATCTGGAGAGATTTGGCCATCTGCTCACACAGAGCAAAGACAAAACTGGAGAGAGAGAGAGAGAGAGAGAGGGGGAGAACAGGAGGAGGGAGGAAAAAAAAGAGAGGAGAAAGTAGGGGGTCCTACTGGTCTGGACCACCCGGACAGAGAGAGAGAGAGAGAGAGAGGGGGGGGGGGTATACAGGGAGAGAGATGGGAAAATGGGACATAGTCGAGACATTCTCAGGATTTTAGTATAAAAAAATACCCATGGGGTAGCGAAAACACTAACATAAAGCTGGTTTAAATGCCATCGCAAGAACGTCGATGACCTACTAACGTTTGAGACTTCCCTTTAAAGTTCCACATCTTGGTGTGTTGTTGACTGACTGAAATAAATCCATCTCCCCATGAAGGGTCCTACATTCAGTTTACAGTTACTCCGTCCCACACATATATAAAATAGTATACACCTACACCTGATGCAATAACAATATGTGAGGAATGAGATGGGAGAGTGAGAGGTACAGTAGCACAGGCAGAAGTGGATGCAGATGAAGTGAAGAGTAAGAGTTGAGGAGGGGTGGAGAGAAGGGGAGAGATATGAGGAAAGAAAGAGAAAAGAGATTACTTTTTAGCAGGACAATGACTGTCTTACTCCCATTTATAGCTTGGGGTAAGAAAAGAAGTGATAAACAGGAAAAAGGAGAGAGAAAATAACTACAAGAAAGAGCACCAGCCTGAAGCGAGGCTCAGATGAAATGAATATTGATGCCACCTAATTGTAAACGACTTACTACATCTTTTACAGTTTGGGAAAAATCCATTTCTATTAGTTTCATCATTGTATGCATCCCTAATCCTGATGCTCGCGCCTATAGCTGCCACTGCACTGTGCCATGCGGTCCAGCTAATTATCCTTATCTAGTTCCCATGGCGATAGAGATAATGGACTGAGGTTCCTTGCTAGCACACCCTTCCCCAATTAGCCCAGCCATGCCAAGTACATGTTCAGCATTCTCTATTAAAATGGCACCATGGCCTGCATGCATCCTGTGCTCATGCTAATTATTGGCTTAGCTTGGCCTGAAATACCTTCAAAACTCCAATACAATTATCATCTCAGCCCCAGTTAGTCTCACACTCACAATTTATATCATTGCACTGATTCACTCTCTCAGAGTCAGCAAAGACTCTGGAGAGTATAAGTGTCCATATAGCACCAGACGTGGATTTATGTTCTTAACTGAGTAGGGCATTGTAGGTGAAAAATGAGAGTGCAGGACTGCCACCATCCTATTCACCCGGGCTCATTTTCTCAAAGCCTTCCTAAAAAATTTAAAAACAATACCTGCCCAGTAGTCCACCCACAACATGATTTTTCCATCCATGGACTTGCACTGTTAACATTTATAGCAATGCTACATTTAGTATTTTGTACTGCATAAGTCAAGTCAAGTCAATGTATTTATAGAGCACATTTAAAACCAACCTTGGCTGAACAAAGTGCTGTGCAAAGTTATATTATGTTATACAGTTGTGTTCAGAATAATAGCATTGTGTTTAAAAAAGTGAGTAATGCTCAAAATCCTTAGAATAGCTTTTAATTCCATAATATCAATGCATTGGGAACACTGCACATTCAATTCCAAATCAAAACATGACCAAAATTGATCAAGTTTGTGTTATATCTTTACAGAAAGTGAAGAAAAAGGAATATTAGGCTGTTCAAAAAAATAGCAGTATTTGCATTTTTCTTTACAAACTCAAACATTTACTGTATAAACTGAAAAATGTCTCAAGGGTTTGCTTTACTTTGAATCACTGCACTAATATTTAGTTGCATAACCATTATTTCTGAGAACTGCTTCACATCTGTGTTGCATGGAGTCGACCAACTTCTGGCACCTGTGAACAGGTATTCCAGCCCAGGACCATTGAACTACATTCCAAAATTCCTCTACATTACTGGGTTTTGCCTCAGAAACAGCATTTTTGATGTCACCCCACAAGTTTTCTATGGTATTGAGGTCTGGGGATTGGGCTGGCCACTCCATAACATCAATCTTTTTCATCTGGAACCAAGACTTTGCTCGCTTACTGGTGTGTTTTGGGTCAGGCATTTCCTCTTCAGCATAAGGCAACATGACCTCTTCAAGTATTTTGATGTATTGAAACTGATCTATGATCCCTGGTATGCGATAAAAAGGCCCAACACCACAGTATGAGAAACATCCCCATAACATGATTTTTGCACCACCATGCTTTACTGTCTTCACAGTGTACTGTGGTTTGAATTCAGTGCATGGGGGTCGTCGGACAAACTGTCTGCAACCCCTAGACCCAAAAAGAACAATTTTGCTCTCATCAGTCCCCAGAATGTTGCGCCATTTCTCCTTTGGCCAGTCAATGTGTCCTTTGGCAAATTTCAACCTATTCAGTACATGTCTTTTTTTCAGCAATGGGACTTTGCGGGGGCTTCTAGTTGATAGCTTTGCTTCACATAGCCTTCTTCTGATTGTAACAGTACTCACAGGTAACTTTAAGTCTTCTTTGATTTTCCTGGAGCTGATCATTGGTTGAGCCTTTGCCATTTTGGCTATTCTTCGATCCATTCGAATGGTAGTTGACCCTTTTTCCCCACGTCGTTTAGGCTTTGGATGCCATTTCAAGTCATTTGAAATCATTTTGGCTGAGCAGCCTATAATTTTCTGCACTTCTTTATATGTTTTCCCCTCTCCAATCAACTTTTTAATCAAAGTCCGCTGTTCCTCAGAGCAATGTCTGGAACGACCCATTTTGCTGAGTATTTCAGTGTGAAATGCACTATAACCAGCATGCACAACATTTGCTTCCTTCCTTCCTTAAATATGGGCCATAATTGATACCTGTTTCTTCACAGAATCAATCACCTCACTAATTGAACACAACACTGTTATTATTTTGAACATGCCCCTTTCAATTACAGATTCAATTACACAGAGCAGCATGCATGTCATGACTGTTGGGTCTGTTGGTTTATCACTTCTACCAAAAATTTTTATTTATGAGGTTAGTGATGTTGGACTGCTAATATTTGGAACACAACTGTAAAAACAATAACAATAAAAACATAGACACAATGAACATCATACAAACAACACACTTATAAACAAATGTCCCTAAACTAAATCATACGCCAAAGAATAAACGTGTTTTAAGACGAGACTCAAAGATCTCAGCAGTAGAGGAGGGCCTAATATGAATGGGAAGTTTGTTCCAGAGTCACATTTTAAACTGCTTTATAAAGTCTGCGCAGCATTCGGAATTTGCATATAATGTCACTATGAAGCTTTAGACAATATCTGGTTTCTATAATGTATTGTTTTTATCCATTAATTCATTTCTATCCTAAATAACTAGCTGCCTCTGGGCCAGCATCAGCCATTTTGAAGCCCTATGTGGGATTTTGCTTTGGGCTCCTGTCTACATTTGAACCAATTATTTCCCCAGTGTTTCTTCTTCCTCTTATAATTCTCATGATACAAAATAGATAGTAGATAATTATTTATCATAGACTGCAGTGACTTTCAGGTCATATCTGGACAAAGCACATGATTTCACAAGCCAATGGATCTAAGTATCTCCTCTAATTAGGCAAGGCAGAACCAGAGATATTGTCCGTTTTATTCACAATTCACAATTTTTCTTCTTTGTCAAAACCTTGTGCCTACATTACCCATAGTGCAACCTGACCACTGACAGTAGCCTCGAGCGACTAGTCAGATGAGGAGCAGGCTACAGAGGTTTGGTAAGCTCACTTCTTTCTAACTACGCACTTTTTCAAACTTGCTGCTTACTTTGCTTTACAACTTTTTTTTCCTCTCACATATTCAGTAGTATTCCTTAAGTCCTGTAAGTGGGTAGAGTTCCCATATAAGATAATCAATCTCCTTCCTATTCACACAACCAACTGGGTGCAGAATAATAGAAAGCTCCGTGCTTGGATTCCTTACACTTAAACAACTTGAATGTAATCACTGAGTTTTTCATGCAGAGGTCAGACAGTCAGAGCACAACATCAAACTTGCAGGCTTGGATGTGGCTTAAGAAGATAATTCATCAAAATGAAAAACATTATCTAATGTAAATGCAGTCATGCAGTGAGCTTTAAAAAAAAAAAAAAAAGAGTCTCCATGGTGAGCTCAGAAAACTCATATATCGGAAATGTTAAAGTCAGCTGCTAAAAACCCCTGCAATTGACAAGCTGTGTTAAAATACAATAACTGTCATATCTCAGATGTCAGAACCTGTCGAACCTGTTTGGTCAAATGTTTAATCATTATTATGTTCATGTCCCTAGGCTACACATTTCCCAGTGCACTTTTGTCTATACTGCACATTAATAAACCTTTTAAAATGGAATATTATTTTTATCTTTTTGTGTCTTCTTTCATTGAACTTTATTCCAGGAACCATTTAGTCTTTTTGTATTCTGCAGATAACACGCTTTCATGTTGTTCTATGTTGT